>NW_015552573.1:35560-45127 GCF_001515605.1 Sinocyclocheilus anshuiensis
ATCGACAACCTGCCTGTTCTGTCTGAGGGCCGTATATTTACCACAGGTACAAACTGCTCTGAGTATCGTTATGCACATGCTGCGCACAGACCATGCAAATAAAACATGTGACTTTAAAGCATGCGTGCAGCGCGTGCATAACAGTCCTGAGCGCCAACTGTACCGGTGGTCAATAAGAATAAAGCGCAGATATGCTGTTCTAAATGGACGTCGGGAACGGGATATTGTTAGACTGCCCGCTCCCGTTCAAATTACACCAGTTACCAACCGCTACCGCGTTTTATTCGGGAATTTAATCTCGCGGCGCAAAAAATCCGGTCGGGTCCCGCGGTTCCCTCTAGCAGACCTCTAGCAGGAAGCACTCACACACACACATACATTACTTTTTTTTTTTTTTTTTTACTTAACACAGTTCAATTTGAGTGGAGAACAATGAGTTTATATCATATTTTTATTTTTAAACATATTATATATTTATTACATATTTATGAAATTGTATGAATGTTTAGGTTATAATTCAGGTTAAATTTTTATTTATTTATTTTATTATTATTTCTATTTTTTTTTTATTATTATTATTTCTATTTTTTTACAAAATATAGATTTTAAAATGTCTCAATACATATAGCCTAGTGACTGCAGGGGAAAAAAAGTTAACCATGCATTCATAAATTTGCAATAGGCAATTATTTGTCATTTTATTTAAATATTTTAATGTAAGTTAAACAAAAAATAATTCACTGTACACGTTTCTGAATATTTAAATATCATATCTAAATAGTCTTTTGGATAAAATATAGAAATCACTTTAATTCTAATATTCGGTCCCTGTACATGAAGAGAGAGTCAGTTGTCCGCTCATGGGTCCGCTGCGTGAGGAAAGCGAGTCGCCAGCTGAGGAGAGCCAGTGCTCCGCTGCGTCATGAAAGCGAGTCGCCAGCTGAGGAGAGCCAGTGTTCCGCTGCGTCATGAAAGCGAGTCGCCAGCTGAGGAGAGCCAGTGTTCCGCTGCGTGAAAATAATTCACTGTACACGTTTCTGAATATTTAAATATCATATCTAAATAGTCTTTTGGATAAAATATAGAAGTCACTTTAATTCTAAAATTCGGTCCCTGTACATGAAGAGAGAGTCAGTGGTTCGCTCATGGGTCAGCTGCGTGAGGAAAGTGAGTCGTCCGCTGAGGAGAGTCAGTGGCCCGTTGCGTGAGGAAAGTGAGTCGTCCGCTCCGCTGCGTGAGGAAAGTGAGTCGTCCGCTCCGCTGCGTGAGGAAAGTGAGTCGTCCGCTGAGGAGAGTCAGTGGTCCGCTGCGTGAGAAAAGTGAGTCGTCCGCTGCGTGAGGAAAGTGAGTCGCCCGCTGAGGAGAGTCAGTATGAGGTGTGCTTTATGCATTTACTTTGCTAACGAAGCAATCAGTCGTGTCGATCGTCGCGTACCTTGCCGTGAGCAGAAGCCGTGACCAATGACGTGTGATAAGAAGCGCGACACTTTCGTCGCCCCCCTTCTCGCGTGAGAAGCTGCCTGAGAAGATACGTGAGAAGCTACGTGACGTCTGCGCCTGTGTCATCTGCAGTACCTTTTGCCAGTTCTGTGTGTGATTTTGTCAAATGGATCATCTACTTCATCTACTGTAAGATCACTTACAGTAGTGTAATGGAAATTGATGTTTCATAAAGCTTATTGCTGTATTTTATTCTTTCTGCATTTTTAATTTGTGTTGTATACTAAGACATTGAGCTGACAAATAATTCCTGAATCCCAATAAGAGGTTTTTGTTACAGTGTTCTGAATTGATCTCACTAGTGTTCACTGGGCAGGGAAGTTGTCTGTGTATTTGTACTGTAGGTTTTGCCATCTGAGGCCAAAGTTTGATATTGATAGAAGTAAGGGTTTTTGACTGGAGTATTTGATTTTGACATGGAAGTTTGTACAAGTTTGTTTGTCACGAGAATGTGTTTATAGTTGTGACAAAGTGGTGAATTGTTTCATGAATTGTGTGTTAGTAATCGAGAAAAACTAAGACAGCATTTAGGAAAATTTAAACAATTGGAAAATCTTTGGGATAAGCAATGTACACTGATTATATAAAACTATACTGTCAGTACATCACAGTTAAATGAAATTGTTATATACATTTATTGCTGTTCAAAAGTGTGGAAATTAATTTTTCAAAATAAACATCAAATAGGCCTATTCCTTATCCTGTGGCTCTCTCTAGTGGACAACATTAATATCACAGCTTTTAGCCTCAGGTTATGTTATCACATAGGCTTTGATAATAAAATAAACAGCATAAATAATTGAGTTTTTTTTTTTTTGAGCACTCATTATAATTCACTTTTCAAGCAATATCACCTAAAAATCAATTGAAAATCATGTAAGCCTATTCAGTGACTAACATGGAGCGTCCAAATATATTCAGAAGAACTTGAAACTGAGTAAATGATGAAAGTATTAAAATTTTGGGGTGAATATCCCTATAAAATCTCATCACATAATGCCAGGATCGCATAATAGCCAACTAGTGCACATGCTTTATCTTTAACGATTAACGTTCATTTAAGACACAAATAACTGTGTTGACGAGGAGACAGGCATTCTTAAAATGCATTTAAATGAAAAGCTTACATCATGAAGCGCAAAATAAACTTCTCAACCCATAAGCGAATACAGGCCTACTAGCCCTATAGAGTTTGTTCAAACACAAAAAGCACTATAGCTACATCTATCAAGTTAATAATCAAACTAACCTAAAATCTGTGGGTATGATGATGCTGTTTTTATCTGCTCATGTGTCCGGTCCATTTGCGGTTCCACAACTCCCACTCCATCATCAGCTTTAGTCAAATAAACTAGCTGTGGATTTTAGTGACTCACTCATGTTTTCCCCTCTCTCCTCATTTTTTTCTCTCACTATTGTTTTTTTTTTATTTTTTAGAATAGTTGACATTTTTACTTATCGAAGTTTGTTCTCTGCATGAGCATTTCTAGATTACACCAGAATGACGTGAAGAGAGGTGAATGCAGACATTAGGCGCAGTGATCACCTGATAGATAGGCTACGTGCACAGTTTGTTCAAAAGTAAAATATATAATAAATGCATTTGATTGGTAAAACAAATTCAAATGTGACGTTTTAATCTCTAATGGTAAAAAAAAGTCCAAAGAATGACGGAGTCCACAGACTTTTTTTTATATATATGTGGAATTTTCACATTAACTTCACGCAATATAACATGATTTTATTATCTTAATTTTGACTTTATTCTTAGAATATTATGACGTTAATCTTATTTATTTAGTTATTTTTTCAACGTGGCACAAAAATGCTGTAGTATAGGCTACTGAATGCAAACACAATTTTGGCACAGCGGCCCCAAAAATAAATAAATAATAAAAAAAAAAATAAAAAAAAAAAGAGTAAAAAATAGTGAGGGGATATTTGTATTATTTGTTAATAAACCAATGTTTTCTGAGTCAATGTTGCAAAAATGTATTTGACCAACCTGACTCGCCATCTCCTCATTGGACGTGCCTTTAGAGAGAAATTCATCTTTAGGGATTACATAATGAAAGAGGTTTTGTTTTCGATTTGAATTATTTCGTTTTAAAATAGTAATTTAAAGCATTCTGTTTGTTTTCCTTGCTGTACAAAAGCACAAGGTTTTGTTGATATTGTGAGTTCACACAAATACAAGTAGACCCTTTGCAGTTCCGAATGATGTATACTCTTACCTTTATGAGCAAAAATGACCGCGTATTTTTTAGTTTCCACTGTTATTTAAAAAAATGCAAGTGATCGCGATGGCGCCTTCATGTCCAGCAAAGTGGCTTTAGCTTCCACTCTCCACGCAAACGTTTGGATATGCGCCTAACAGCACTCATTTATCTAGGTTAAATGTTTAAATTAATACTGTGAAATGCATGAAGTGTTTTATGCCTGTTTATTTTAGGCAAGCCATGTTGGTTTGAGAAGGCTAAATTGATCAAACATAATGCTCAACTCACTGTCTGCCGCTGCCACTTGGTCGTTCCTTTGAACAACAAAAACTTGAATTTAACAAACATAAAATATTCCAAACATATTTCTAAATTAACTTTATAAAGAAACAAAAAGAAATATGACCACTTTGCTATTAAAAAACAAAACTGAACTATTTTAATAGCTGTGTAATGGGGAAGAGAGAGGTATGCACATTACTAAGCACTGAAATATAAAACAAATAGAAAAGGAAAAAGCGTTTTTTTTAAATAATAATTAAACACTGCGTCGTCAGAGTTGGTATGTGGCTTTATCAGACACTTGCCCTTAACATTTTATGAAAATCAAGCTCAAATGGAGTTAACAAGGTTTTTGACACGCGAATGACGGAGTTCTGTGAATTCAGCTGGACACACTTTCCTGTTTATCACAACAAATGGCCAAGCAAAGCGCACGACACTGACAAGGTACGCGATACAGTACGAAACCAAAACGCGATTTCAGCACGTCTCCACAGTAAACATAACAAGCGTTTCCTAGCAACGATAACTGTGCTAAACACTGAGACAAGAAATAAATACACTTACAAGCTGCTTTTAACTTCTGCTGATTGACTGCTTCTCTCAAAGAGTATTTCTTTACACTGTGTTTTGCTGGCGCTTGAACACACTTTCCTGTTTATCACAACAAATGGCCAAGCAAAGCGCACAACACTGACAAGGTACGCATAATACTCGCCATACACGTACGTTATCCAGACACAAAGTAAACAAAATAATTTTTTTGTTACGTCGCCGCCACGCCTCCGCGCAGTTTGAGCGCAGCTCCGACACGTGACCGTGACGTCTAACGTCTCATATCTTACGTCTGACGCCTGAATACTATAGGATTTTGGCCAGACGGCTGGCGAGCGTATACACCTTAGTTCTCCTCTCAGTTTGCTTAGCAATCAGCAAAAAGTGCATAAAGCACACCCCATAAGTCAGTGGTCTGCTGCGTGAGGAAAGTGAGTCGTCCGCTGCATGAGCAAAGTGAGTGGCCCGCCGCGTGAGGAGAGTGTGTAAACAGATGCACCGCCGGCCTATCAGTGGTAAACTCAGTAGCTACTGGCAATTGTAGTGAATTCCCGCGACAAGTCATTAGCCCTGTTTTCGGACCTTCCGGCCCGCCATAATTACACACACAGGGATGCGCATCAGCACACAAACAGGCCAGATATTAAAAATGAAAGGATTACAATGTAAAGGATTATCATGCTCGAGCAGATCCGTTTCCTATTTATTGCATACAAATTTGTTAATACTTTACTATATTTAAGGGTGGATAATTTTATCAGTTTATTGCAACAAAACACAACTACAATAACTTTGTCTAGTGCTCTTATTAAAGTTTATAACATGATTTGTGAAAATTTAACTATACTGAATGACAGCATAGACTTCTTCATGGCTAGTTTTTGCGTGTTTCATTTCATTCTATAACCTACTTGTTCTACAGATCTGTGTGTACTGGTGTTAAATGCTACTGTTTTTGACAGCGTTGACAACGTTATCAGCACACAAACAGGCCAGATATTAAAAATGAAAGGATTACAATGTAAAGGATTATCATGCTCGAGCAGATCCGTTTCCTATTTATTGCATACAAATTTGTTAATACTTTACTATATTTAAGGGTGGATAATTTTATCAGTTTATTGCAACAAATACATAACTACTATAACTTTGTCTAGTGCTCTTATGAAAGTTTATTGCATGATTTGTGAAAATTTAACTACTGAATGACATAGCATAGACTTCTTCATGGCTAGTTTTGTGTATTTCATTTAATTCTGTAACCTACTTGTTCTACAGATCTGTGTGTACTAGTGTTAAATGCTAATGTTTTTGACAGCGCTGATAACGTTTATGAAAGATAATATCATGATAATTTTTGCGTTTCCCTTACCGAATGTCGTATCCTGTCAGCAAAAACCTGTCCATGGGCTTTTTTGATTGCTTTCAGTTTAAGCGCCGGTGTCGTGCTGAAAATTGATCGTCTGCCAAAAACTGATTGCCGTCTGTAGTCACTTAGGAAAACAATGGATCGCAATGACAGTTCGGACGCTGAGGAAATTTTTAATGTTTGTTTACACTTATGACGGACCACAGATACAATTATGAGCCTGCTATTCGGCCAAGAGAGCAGGGACAGGCCAGGATTAGACAGAACAACGGTCAGAGGAGACAAATTGAGTTGTGTGAGGAGAACAAGGCAGGTGTCTTGGTGAGAGACCAGTGTTAGCTTACAGATATACACACGTTAGCTAACGATATGTAATCAGGCAATAGCAAAGCTAGTATTGGTCGTCTATGAGTATTGATACTTACCAGTAACAGAAACTAATAAGCGTTGATCAGGCGTGTCACACTCGTTAATATCCCGACACTAACGTTACGTGATATAGCGGTTTCTCATCACCGCAGGAGAGAGAGAGATAAACACGTTTTTGTTTCATTATGTGTGGGAAATGTGAGGCCATGGTCACAGCTGAGGAAAGTCAGTGCTGCAGGGAGTTAGATGCATACTGGGCCTTAGTGGAGAATGTGACCCCCACACTTGCTGTGCGGTGTCTGACTCTGCACCCAGGCTTTCAGGCTTGCTGTCTGAACCCATATGTGCTACAGACGGCCCGTATGCACTTCAGACATGAGCATGGACCTCTCCAGGCCAGCAGACACATGTATGTTTAGGGCAGAGATAATTTATTATTCTGAGCTAAATACTTGCATGTATAAATACATAGTAAATTAAAGATTTTAATATTAAAAACAACTAAATAATTATTTTTGTCAATTACAAGTTGCCTATATTTTGTCGTGTCTTCTTCGCTTAACAAGCAATAATGAACTCTGACAACTTGAATTAAAACAAAAGAACTGATTTACTGTAGTTTCAGATAGTTTTACAGGGATTCATTCACTTTAGCAGTGTACACACATACTCAGTTCACTTCTTCTCAGCGTGCTCTCTATCTGAATAGCATTATGGGCAATGTTTTCTTAAAGGGGAATAGCCCGATAAATTACTATATATACGGTTTTTGTTCTTATTATTGAAAACAATTAATTAAACATTATACTAAATACTAAGCATTCATATTAATCTAATTTAAGTTACAACATCCCCCCTCCCCCGATGAACAACTGTTCATCATTCATCAACTCTAATGCATAAAGCAACTGAACGGGTCTCCTTAATACAGTTCCTGTGGATGTGCGAACAGCACAGGATCTAACTTTGCCATCTCTGCCTGGAAACAGCTCTTCAATTTTTCCTAATTTCCAGGTTTGTCTTGGCATGTTGACATCTCCTATGAGAACAATGTCACCTGTTTTCAGCTCAGTGGGTTTCTGTGTGCTGCAGGAATGTGCAGATTTCAGGTCTAGCACATAGTCTTTCCTCCAACGATTCCACAGATTGGTCATGAGTCCGTTTTTGTATCTCCACCTCCTTGTCATCTCTTCCTTACTCACAGTGGTATGATCATGGTCAGCAGGGAACTGTTTTGGCGGCAGTGAAGTTAGTCGTTCACCGACAAGGAAGTGTGCAGGTGTCAGTGGCTGCGGCTCGTCAGCCTCATTGTGGACAAAGGTAAGGGGTCTGGAATTCAGTGTGGCTTCTACTGTGAGGAGTGTAGACATTTCTTCAAAAGTGAGCGATGCTCTTCCTAGCACCTTTCTCAGGCACGTCTTTACAGACCTCACTAGCCTTTCCCAAAATCTGCCCCACCAGGCTGCTCGCTCTATGATGAAGCGCCAGCTGATGCCCTTCCCTGAGAAGTATTCCAGCAGTTGTGGATCTTTGATGGCTCGCCACAGCTCACTGAGGTCTTGATTTGCTCTTTTGAAAGTTTTGGCATTGTCTGAATAAATGACCTTGCACAGTCCTCTTCTAGAAACAAATCGCTTAAGTGCTAACAGGAAGCTTTCTGTTAACTGACTTGATACGAGCTCCAAATGCACTGCTCTGGTGACTGCACATGTGAACAGAGCAACATAAGCCTTGCATAGCACACGATCATTCTTCACATACAGTGGACCTGCAAAGTCTATGCCCGTCACTTCGAACGAAGGGGTCTCTGTTATTCTGTCTCGTGGGAGTGGAGCCGTGTCCTGTTGTGCGGGTTTTGCTTTAAATCTTTTGCAAACAGTACATTTTGACAGGATACTTTTTATAAGTTGTCTGCCTCGCAAAATCCAGTGTCTACTTCTGATTTGTACAAGAGTGTCTCTTAGACCAGAATGCATGGTAACTTCATGGTTGTACTGAACCAGCATCTCACAATATCTGACTTTGCTAGGTAGAATCCATGGATGTTTTTTTCTGTAACTGAAGTCTGACTGTTGCAGTCTGCCTCCAACACAGAGCAATTCATCAGCATCAAGGAAAGGTTTCAAATCTCTGATTTTGGAATCTGAATTCAGGGTTTTTCCAGCTTTCAGCAAACTAATCTCATGACTAAAACTGCAAACTTGTGTCACTTTGGTCCAGTACTTCTCAGCCTCAAACATTTCTTCAGCAGTCAACTCACCTCTTCTCCTTGAGCTTGAACTTGCGTTGTGCACGAACCTCTTAATCCAAGGAGTGACCCGCAATACCTTCTTCAGTTTACTGCACTTCAGTAAATCTAGCACAGGTTCTGTTTCACTTTGGTCACTGCTGCTGCGGAGTTGCACACTGATCTGCTGAACTTGTTTTAGCTCATTACTCACATCTTCAACACTGATCTTCATCACTTTCCTCAGACAGATTTGGGGTAAGAAATGGGGGTCCTTTCCACCACAGTTCGCTTTCCTTCAGGTTAGCTACGGTCTTACCTCTGGTAGGGAGATCTGCTGGATTAGCCTTGCCTTTGCAGTGCGACCACATTGCAGGGTTTGTTAAGGACTGTATTTCAGCTACTCTGTTTGACACAAACTGTTTCCATTTGTGAGATGGACTGCGAATCCACTGTAGCACTATCATTGAATATGTCCATAGGTGAACCTGTCGTAGCTCTATATTTAGAGGCTTTAGCAATTGTTCCCTAGTCTCCCTCCAATCACTGCTCCCATCAACTCAAGATGTGGCAGGGACATCTTCTTTAGAGGGGCTATCCTGTACTTTGAAGTGACGAAGCATGTAGTCTTTGTTCCATCATCTGCCTCTTGTAGCAGGTGTGCAACTGTACTGTAAGCTTTCTCACTTGCGTCACAGAACACTCGAAGTTGTTGTGCATCATGCTTGTGCTCAGATTTTATTCCATACCAGTGAGGGATGACTATGTGGTGGATCTGTGGAAGTTTTGAACACCATCTTTGCCATTCTTGTGCAAGATCTGTAGGCAGCTCCTCATCCCAGCCGAGGCCTCGTATCCACATCTCTTGAAAAAGGCATTTCACACGCACAGTGAAAGGGGTTAGAAAGCCTATTGGGTCTAATATTCCAGCAGAGAGTTTCATAACGTTCCTTTTGGTGTTTTCTCTTTTTGCTACAGCGTCCGGCAATGCAGTCAGATCAAAGATTAAGTCATCTGTATCACTCCTCCACACGAAGCCTAGCACC
>NW_015552573.1:48004-59893 GCF_001515605.1 Sinocyclocheilus anshuiensis
GCACTCCCTCACAACTCTCTCAAGCCTCATTCACTATGCCAGTGTCTCGCAGCGATGATTTTCATAACAGGGACGCTAAACATTCTTGCAAACCGTCTAAACTGAATTATACATGTCATGCAGGCATTCATATGAGGAGTTTAACAGCAAATTAGTCATACAAAGAACAAATTTTATTTTTCAACATGAAAAATTTACCGAGGTCCAGACCTCGGTGGCCTCATAGCCAACACAGGTTACGGGCCTGGCCTGGACATGTATGTGAAGTATGTGAACTGGAGTGCACATTAAGTGATTCTCTTTTTGTTTTATTGAGCTTTTTGCAGACTAGAGTGAGGAGATGGTAAGTTTGAGTGTTAAAGTGCATATTCCAGGTTAGAGACCCCAGTGAGTCGATTTATAGAAAAATAATGTAGGAACTAGATTTTCTTTAAACTATACTTTAAAATACACTATTAAGGATTCTGGAGTCGTTTTTGTGGGAGAATTTTACTTCCGCATCTGAAAACCGCCAACACCGGAAGTGACGTAATGAGAGGGAGAGCGGTCCATAGGAAAACAATGGATCGCAATGACAGTTCGGACGCTGAGGAAATTTTTAATGTTTGTTTACACTTATGACGGACCACAGATACAATTATGAGCCTGCTATTCGGCCAAGAGAGCAGGGACAGGCCAGGATTAGACAGAACAACGGTCAGAGGAGACTAATTGAGTTGTGTGAGGAGAACAAGGCAGGTGTCTTGGTGAGAGAACAGTGTTAGCTTACAGATATACACACGTTAGCTAACGATATGTAATCAGGCAATAGCAAAGCTAGTATTGGTCGTCTATGAGTATTGATACTTACCAGTAACGGAAACTAATAAGCGTTGATCAGGCGTGTCACACTCGTTAATATCCCGACACTAACGTTACGTGATATAGCGGTTTCTCATCACCGCAGGAGAGAGAGAGATAAACACGTTTTTGTTTCATTATGTGTGGGAAATGTGAGGCCATGGTCACAGCTGAGGAAAGTCAGTGCTGCAGGGAGTTAGATGCATACTGGGCCTTAGTGGAGAATGTGACCCCCACACTTGCTGTGCGGTGTCTGACTCTGCACCCAGGCTTTCAGGCTTGCTGTCTGAACCCATATGTGCTACAGACGGCCCGTATGCACTTCAGACATGAGCATGGACCTCTCCAGGCCAGCAGACACATGTATGTTTAGGGCAGAGATAATTTATTATTCTGAGCTAAATACTTGCATGTATAAATACATAGTAAATTAAAGATTTTAATATTAAAAACAACTAAATAATTATTTTTGTCAATTACAAGTTGCCTATATTTTGTCGTGTCTTCTTCGCTTAACAAGCAATAATGAACTCTGACAACTTGAATTAAAACAAAAGAACTGATTTACTGTAGTTTCAGATAGTTTTACAGGGATTCATTCACTTTAGCAGTGTACACACATACTCAGTTCACTTCTTCTCAGCGTGCTCTCTATCTGAATAGCATTATGGGCAATGTTTTCTTAAAGGGGAATAGCCCGATAAATTACTATATATACGGTTTTTGTTCTTATTATTGAAAACAATTAATTAAACATTATACTAAGCATTTATGACTCATATTAATCTAATTCAAGTTACAACATATTCAGGTCACAACTACCTGCAAGTCACACTTTTTGATGCCTTAAATCTCTAATGCATAAAGCAACTGAACGGGTCTCCTTAATACAGTTCCTGTGGATGTGCGAACAGCACAGGATCTAACTTTGCCATCTCTGCCTGGAAACAGCTCTTCAATTTTTCCTAATTTCCAGGTTTGTCTTGGCATGTTGACATCTCCTATGAGAACAATGTCACCTGTTTTCAGCTCAGTGGGTTTCTGTGTGCTGCAGGAATGTGCAGATTTCAGGTCTAGCACATAGTCTTTCCTCCAACGATTCCACAGATTGGTCATGAGTCCGTTTTTGTATCTCCACCTCCTTGTCATCTCTTCCTTACTCACAGTGGTATGATCATGGTCAGCAGGGAACTGTTTTGGCGGCAGTGAAGTTAGTCGTTCACCGACAAGGAAGTGTGCAGGTGTCAGTGGCTGCGGCTCGTCAGCCTCATTGTGGACAAAGGTAAGGGGTCTGGAATTCAGTGTGGCTTCTACTGTGAGGAGTGTAGACATTTCTTCAAAAGTGAGCGATGCTCTTCCTAGCACCTTTCTCAGGCACGTCTTTACAGACCTCACTAGCCTTTCCCAAAATCTGCCCCACCAGGCTGCTCGCTCTATGATGAAGCGCCAGCTGATGCCCTTCCCTGAGAAGTATTCCAGCAGTTGTGGATCTTTGATGGCTCGCCACAGCTCACTGAGGTCTTGATTTGCTCTTTTGAAAGTTTTGGCATTGTCTGAATAAATGACCTTGCACAGTCCTCTTCTAGAAACAAATCGCTTAAGTGCTAACAGGAAGCTTTCTGTTAACTGACTTGATACGAGCTCCAAATGCACTGCTCTGGTGACTGCACATGTGAACAGAGCAACATAAGCCTTGCATAGCACACGATCATTCTTCACATACAGTGGACCTGCAAAGTCTATGCCCGTCACTTCGAACGAAGGGGTCTCTGTTATTCTGTCTCGTGGGAGTGGAGCCGTGTCCTGTTGTGCGGGTTTTGCTTTAAATCTTTTGCAAACAGTACATTTTGACAGGATACTTTTTATAAGTTGTCTGCCTCGCAAAATCCAGTGTCTACTTCTGATTTGTACAAGAGTGTCTCTTAGACCAGAATGCATGGTAACTTCATGGTTGTACTGAACCAGCATCTCACAATATCTGACTTTGCTAGGTAGAATCCATGGATGTTTTTTTCTGTAACTGAAGTCTGACTGTTGCAGTCTGCCTCCAACACAGAGCAATTCATCAGCATCAAGGAAAGGTTTCAAATCTCTGATTTTGGAATCTGAATTTAGGGTTTTTCCAGCTTTCAGCAAACTAATCTCATGACTAAAACTGCAAACTTGTGTCACTTTGGTCCAGTACTTCTCAGCCTCAAACATTTCTTCAGCAGTCAACTCACCTCTTCTCCTTGAGCTTGAACTTGCGTTGTGCACGAACCTCTTAATCCAAGGAGTGACCCGCAATACCTTCTTCAGTTTACTGCACTTCAGTAAATCTAGCACAGGTTCTGTTTCACTTTGGTCACTGCTGCTGCGGAGTTGCACACTGATCTGCTGAACTTGTTTTAGCTCATTACTCACATCTTCAACACTGATCTTCATCACTTTCCTCAGACAGATTTGGGGTAGTCAGAAATTGGGGTCCTTTCCACCACAGTTTGCTTTCCTTCAGGTTAGCTACAGTCTGACCTCTGGTAGGGAGATCTGCTGGATTGGCCTTGCCTTTGCAGTGAGACCACATTGCAGGGTTGGTTAAGGACTGTATTTCAGCTACTCTGTTTGACACGAACTGATTCCATTTGTAAGCTGGACTGCGAATCCACTGTAGTACGATCATTGAATCTGTCCACAGGTGAACCTGTCGTAGCTCCATATTCAGAGGCTTTAGCAAGCTGTTTCCTAGTCTTGCTCCAATCACTGCTCCCATCAACTCAAGACGTGGCAGGGACATCTTCTTTAGCGGGGCTACCCTGGACTTTGAAGCGACGAGGCATGTAGTCTTTGTTCCATCATCCGCCCCTCGCAGCAAGTATGCAACTGTACTATAAGCTTTCTCGCTTGCGTCACAGAATACGTGAAGTTGTTGTGCATCGTGCTTGTGCTCAGATTTTATTCCATACCAGCAGGGGATGACTACGTGGTGGATCTGTGAAAGTTCTGAACACCAGCCTTGCCATTCTTGTGCAAGATCTGTAGGCAGCTCCTCATCCCAGCCGAGGCCTCGTATCCACATCTCTTGAAAAAGGCATTTCACACGCACAGTGAAAGGGGTTAGAAAGCCTATTGGGTCGAATATGCGAGCAGAGAGTTTCAGAACGCTCCTTTTGGTGTTCTCTCTTTTTGCTACAGCGTCCAGCAATGCAGTCAGATCAAAGACGAAATCATCCTTACCAGCAGGGGATGACTACGTGGTGGATCTGTGAAAGTTCTGAACACCAGCCTTGCCATTCTTGTGCAAGATCTGTAGGCAGCTCCTCATCCCAGCCGAGGCCTCGTATCCACATCTCTTGAAAAAGGCATTTCACACGCACAGTGAAAGGGGTTAGAAAGCCTATTGGGTCGAATATGCGAGCAGAGAGTTTCAGAACGCTCCTTTTGGTGTTCTCTCTTTTTGCTACAGCGTCCAGCAATGCAGTCAGATCAAAGACGAAATCATCCTTTTCAGTCCTCCACACCAAGCCTAGCACGTTCAGTACAGCTCCTGGTGTCTCTGTCTCTGGTGCAAGTTCATTCATCGTCGTTTTCCATTTCTCCTTCAACTCTGGACAGTTCGTTGTCCATTTGCAAAGGTCCATGCCAGCTGTGGACATAATCTGTTTGGCATTAGCAGTTATGGAGAAAGCATTCTCAACGTCACTTGCACTTGAGATGAAGTCATCGACATAAAGTGATTCCTTTATTATCTTTACTACCTCTGGAAGTTGAGCTTCATATTTCTTCAAATGTTTTCTCACTGTAGCTGCGAGGAGAAATGGGCTGGGAGAGACTCCAAACACCACCCTCGTCATCCGTAGCACACGCAGCTTCTCACCTCTGTCTTCATGAGGCAGTGCAGCGAGCCAAAGGAATCGCACAGCATCTCTGTCCTTCACAGCAAGAGAAATCTGGAAGAAAGCCTTTTTGATATCTGCTGTAAATGCAATCGCATGCAGTTTGAACTTAATTAATATAGTGAGCAGATCTGGATTCAGGTTAGGACCAGTAAGCAGACAGTCATTAAGTAATGGAAAGTCTGTCATGTGATGAGGCATCAAACACTACTCTGAGTTTTGTTGTTACCTTGCCTTCGCGGAGAACAGCATGATGAGGCATATAGTATTTCACAACGGTCGGAGATGGCTCCTCCTCCATCGCATCTTCGACAATGCCCTGCTCAAGGTAATCATTCACAACTTCATTATATCGGTGACACAGCACTACATCTGATGGCAACTTTCTCTTAAGGCCTTCTAATTTTTTCCTTGCAATTCTGTAGTTGTCTGGTAGTTCTGGCTTGTCAGGTCGCCAAGGCAGCTCAACTTCATATCGTCCATCTTTGTACTGAGTTGTCTTCTCAAACTTGTGAAGAGCCTCCTCTTCCTCAGGTTTGTCTGTCTGCTTCATGGTGATACCGAGAGACTCTATTTCCCAGAAGGCTTTCAGACGCTCTGAAACCAGTGTGTCTTCAGTAACTTGTACTTGCATGCAGGCTGCATCAGCAACACTGGACATTTTGACTGGGCCATGCACTGACCATCCAAAGATGCTCTCAATGGCTACAAGTGCATGTGACACAGCACTACATCTGACTGCAACTTTCTCTTAAGGCCTTCAAATCTTTTCCTTGCAATTCTGTAGTTATCTGGAAGTTCTGGCTTGTCAGGTCGCCATGGCAGTTCAACTTCATATCTTCCGTCTTTGTACTGAGTTGTCTTTTCAAACTTGTGAAGAGCCTCCTCTTCCTCAGGACTGTCTGTCTGCTTCATGGTGATACCGAGAGACTCTATTTCCCAGAAGGCTTTCAGACACTCTGAAACCAGTGTGTCTTCAGTAACTTGTACTTGCATGCAGGCTGCATCAGCAACACTGGACATTTTGACTGGGCCATGCACTGACCATCCAAAGATGCTCTCAACGGCTACAAGTGCATCTGTAATTCTTTCTACTCGGCCTGACACTATACGCCAGTAGTAATCGGCACCAATCAGCATCGACAACTCTGTATCATAAGTGCCGTCGTCTGTGTAATCTTCATCACGCCACTTGGGGTGTCTCGAGTGCTTCTATTTCAATTTTCTGCCCCGTCTTCCAGATGTTCTGTGTTCTGCATTTCACTGTGTTGCGCTTTGCTGCAACTGGTGCTGCAGAGCCAAAAGTATGAAGAGTGACTGTTTCTTGCTTGATCACAGGTAACTTTAAAGCTCTCACTGTGTTTTAACTGATGAAGCTTCTCTGACTGCCTCCATCCAGTAAGCAGAGAATGCTTCCTATGCTTCCTACGCCCTTCTGCACACGCTCTTACAGTCTGCAGCAGCACAGTGTTGTTCTGTTTAGCGGGCTTAGCGGGCTGTGAATGGGAAGCAAAGGAAGAAACTACATTGTCCTTGTTATCATCAGTGTCAGAAGTACGTGTCTCTCTTTTTTCACATACAGCTCTGTGGTGTCGGCTTCCACATACATTACAGCACATTTTAGTCTTACAGAATCTTGCGATGTGCTTTGGCCCAAGGCACATGAAGCATCTTCCCATCTTCATCAGTTTGTCCTTTCGTGCAGCAATATCAGTTTCGGGACACAGTTCTGTTTTGTGTGCTGCACTCTCACAGAAAAGGCAGTTCTGTATTCTTTGACTGGTGGTTTGCAGTACTGCAGCTGATGGCATGGTGTGCTTTCTGTGCTTCATTTCAAATGATGTCTCTTGTCTCTTAAATGGTTTCTGGTAGCTTTGGTTGTCTTTAGAATTGCCTGGTTTAATCAGCTCTATGGTCCTTTCTCTGAATCTCTTTCTGCAGAAATTCCATAACTTCCATTCATCACTGGTTCCTCTCTGTCGACTGTACTGGAGAGTACAGTCCAGATGTCATCTGGAATCATCTGTAGCAGAAAAGGGCACAACAAGCTGCCATATGCCTCTGATACGACACCCAGCAATTCTAAGCTACGGATATGCACTTCACATTCATCATAAAGTTGTCTCAGAGCAGCGGCGTCCTTAGGTTTCTTTACTGGGCAGTATTCAGCAACTTGGTCATATGCACGTTAATAAGCAGGTCTTTTCTTCGGAACCGATTCTGCAGCATCGTAATTATTGTCTGTTAACATCAATCCTGCTATTGCCTTTGAAGCAGCACCGGTTAAATAGTAATAAAAACAGTTAAAGTAATTAAACTTCTCTGTTTTATTCAGTGCATCATTTTTGTGAATAGCGGTTTGAAACTGATTCCAAAAGTCTTGCCACAGACTAATTTCATTGTTAAACTTGTCGATAATCAAGTTGGGTATCTTAACTGTTTGTCTGTGTAGCGAGGTCTGTGCTGCGAGGTTTGTTGCTTTCCCGGTGTTGTGCCCAATTCCGACCTCGCCAGATTATTACCACCCTAGTATTGGTAAATTTAGGAGTAGGTGTGGGGAAGGGGTTAGGATTAGGGGTGGGGTTAGGACTAGGCAATCAGGTAGTGACTTCAACGAGAGGGGTAATATTTTGGCAGGGGTTTGAAATTAGGCACAACACCGGCTTCACTGTATCGGTGCATATGCGCTTTCACTGTGATGATTTGTTCTTTATACTCCTCAACATCAGCATTTTCATTCTCCAAATCATCGGTGTTCGTCCCTTCTTCTATTCTGATATCGAACTCCATCAGCGTGAGGGAGGCAATCACTTTTTCAGCGCACGCATATACTGAATCGTTCACTTTGTTCTCTTTCTTCTTGCACGCTATCAGTTCTGCAAAGCATTATGGGCAATATTTGTTGAACAGCACAATAAATTACTATAAACTTTTTGTTGTCATTATTCAAAACAGTGAATTAAACATTATATTAAACATTCTTACTATTACTACTTTGATTTAATTCACAACGATGTTTGGTATTTCTCTTGAATGACAGCTGCACACAAGCTGCATAAACTTCACAAGTTTGTGTAAAACCTAATAATCATGTGATCCAGCATGATTTGAGATCATCCAAACTGCTTTTTGTCCTTTAGTGAATGCAGCTGACTGTTTGTACAAACAGTTAACATGGTCAGTGACACAAATTTGCTTATTTGATAAGTGTTCTAAAAATAGTATGTTTTATGTCATAATTGTGTAATCCTGTTTTAACAATGTCAAATCCAAAAGTTCTCTATATATACTAAAAAAAAAAGCCAAAGATGCTCTCAATGGCTACAAGTGCATCTGTAATTCTTTCTACTCGGCCTGACACTATACGCCAGTAGTAATCGGCACCAATCAGCATCGACAACTCTGTATCATAAGTGCCGTCGTCTGTGTAATCTGCTAACTGCAAGCCTTTTCTTTCCAGCTCTGCTTGGATGTGCTCACCTGGGATCTTCATCACGCCAGTGCACACTTGGGGTGTCTCGAGTGCTTCTATTTCAATTTTCTGCCCCGTCTTCCAGATGTTCTGCAGAGTTAATTTCACTGTGTTGCGCTTTGCTGCAACTGGTGCTGCAGAGCCAAAAGTATGAAGAGTGACTGTTTCTTGCTTGATCACAGGTAACTTTAAAGCTCTCACTGTGTTTTAACTGATGAAGCTTCTCTGACTGCCTCCATCCAGTAAGCAGAGAATGCTTCCTACATCCACCAGGCCCTTCTGCACACGCTCTTACAGTCTGCAGCAGCACAGTGTTGTTCTGTTTAGCGGGCTGTATCTTTACTGAATGGGAAGCAAAGGAAGAAACTACATTGTCCTTGTTATCATCAGTGTCAGAAGTACGTGTCTCTCTTTTTTCACATACAGCACTGTGGTGTCGGCCTCCACATTCATTACAGCACATTTTAGTCTTACAGAATCTTGCGATGTGCTTTGGCCCAAGGCACATGAAGCATCTTCCCATCTTCATCAGTTTGTCCTTTCGTGCAGCAATATCAGTTTCGGGACACAGTTCTGTTTTGTGTGCTGCACTCTCACAGAAAAGGCAGTTCTGTATTCTTTGACTGGTGGTTTGCAGTACTGCAGCTGATGGCATGTTGTGCTTTCTGTGCTTCATTTCAAATGATGTGTCAAGTCAAGTCAAGTCAAGTCTGCTTTATTGTCAATTCTTCCACATGTACAGCACATACACACAGAGAATTGAAATTGCGTTACTCTTGGTGCATACAGATAACACTAACAGTAGAACATAAATACAGATATACAGATTAAGTATAAAAATACAACTATACAAATATACAAATAAGGTAAAATGTAAAAAAAAATATAAAAAAATATATATAAAGCAGCACACGGCACATGGCAGATAGAGGAGAGAAGCCGCAGCGTGTGAACGCGCCGCCATTTTGTTTTGGTTGTTTTGTCTTGTCTTTTAACTGGTTTCTGGTAACTTTGACTGTCTCTGGAATTACTTGGCTTAATCAGCTGCATGGTTCTTTCTCTGCTCAGAATCTCTTTCTGCAGAAATTCCATAACTTCTGCGAATTTCCATTCATTGCTGGTTCCTCTCTGTCGACTGTACTGGAGAGTAATGTCATCTGGAATCATCTGTAGCAGAACAGGGCACAACAAACTGCCATATGCCTCTGATGCGACACCCAGTGATTCTAAGCTGCGGATATGTACTTCACATTCATCATAAAGTTGTCTCAGAGCAGTGACGTCGTTTGATTTCTTTACTGGGCAGGGATTCAGCAGTTTGGACATATGCGCGTTAATAAGCAGGTCCTTTCTTCCGAACCGATTTTGCAGCAGCTCGATCGCGTGATCATAATTATTGTCTGTTAACACCAGTCCCGCTATTGTCTTTGAAGCAGCGCCGGTTAGGTACGTCTTTAAGTAATTCAACTTCTCTGTTTTGCTCAGCACATCATTCTTGTGAATAGCGGTTTCAAACTGATTCCAAAAGTCTGGCCACTGACTGATTTCACCATTAAACTTGTCGATAATCAACTTGGGCAACTTAACTGTTTGTCTGTTTAGCGAGGGCTCTGTGCTGCTCGGTCTGCTGCTTTCCCAGTTTCTCTGTATCACTCGGTGCGCGCGATTTCGCGGTAATGACTCGCTTTTTATACTCCTCAACATCAGCGATTTCATTCTCCAAATCATCGGTGTCCGTCCCTTCCTCGATTCTAACATCCAACTCCAGCAGGTTTCCTCTTTTTCAGATAACAGGGCTAACAGTTCACGTAATCGGTCAATGACCGGATCTTCTTTGTCTACCTCTGTTTCGATGTCTTGTAAAAGTCTCGTTGTGGAAGCGCGTACAGCTCTCCGTTTTCTGATTAGTCTTTCAAGTCACTCCGCCATTTCGGGTGTTGCTTGCTAGTATCCCGGGTTTCGGCACCAGACGTTTGTCGTGTCTTCTTCGCTTAACAAGCAATAATGAACTCTGATGACTTGAATTAAAACAAAAGAACTGATTTACTGTAGTTTCAGATAGTTTTACAGGGATTCATTCACTTTAGCAGCGTACACACACTCAGTTCACTTCTTCTCAGCGCGCTCTCTATCTGAATAGCATTATGGGCAATGTTTTCTTAAAGGGGAACAGCCCGACAAATTACTATATATACGGTTTTTGTTCTTATTATTGAAAACAATTAATTAAACATTATACTAAGCATTTATGACTCATATTAATCTAATTCAAGTTACAACATATTCAGGTCACAACTACCTGCAAGTCACACTTTTTGATGCCATTGGTATAAGACAATTTTGACAGCATACAGGCAAGTTGTCCGCTGGGCCTATGGCATTCTGAACAGGCACACCAGGAAGCCCTTACCTTCATGTGTTGTGTCAGCCATTAGAAGACTAGAGGACGGAAGGAGGACTTTATAAAGATTTTGAATGGGCCCCATTTTGGTGACAATCAATAAAAAATAATCACAATCACAAATTGTCTTACTGCATAAAAACTTGTTTATGAAGTTTACATCAGATCAATATCAAGCAGATCTACATTCATGGTTAATTCAATTCAGTTTTATTTATACAGCACTAAATAAACAAATATTATTTACTAGCACTGTTAATACCTAACTCAAAACACAACATTGCAACGGTTAATAAATTATATATATATATATATATATACAGTGGGGAAAAAAAGTATTTAGTCAGCCACCAATTGTGCAAGTTCTCCCACTTAAAAAGATGAGAGAGGCCTGTAATTTTCATCATAGGTATACCTCAACTATGAGAGACAAAATGAGAAAAAAAAATCCAGAAAATCACATTGTAGGATTTTTAAAGAATTAATTGGTAAATTCCTCGGTAAAATAAGTATTTGGTCACCTACAAACAAGCAAGATTTCTGGCTCTCACAGACCTGTAACTTCTTACTTCTTCTTCTCCTCTGTCCTCCACTCGTTACCTGTATTAATGGCATCTGTTTGAACTCGTTATCAGTAATCAGTATACCTGTCCACAACCTCAAACAGTCACACTCCAAACTCCACCATGGCCAAGACCAAAGAGCTGTCAAAGGACACCAGAAACAAAATTGTAGACCTGCACCAGGCTGGGAAGACTGAATCTGCAATAGGTAAGCAGCTTGGTGTGAAGAAATCAACTGTGGGAGCAATTATTAGAAAATGGAAGACATACAAGACCACTGATAATCTCCCTCGATCTGGGGCTCCACGCAAGATCTCACCCCGTGGGGTCAAAATGATCACAAGAACTGTGAGCAAAAATCCCAGAACCACACGGGGGGACCTAGTGAATGACCTGCAGAGAGCTGGGACCAAAGTAACAAAGGCTACCATCAGTAACACACTGCGCCGCCAGGGACTCAAATCCTGCAGTGCCAGACGTGTCCCCCTGCTTAAGCCAGTACATGTCCAGGCCCGTCTGAAGTTTGCTAGAGAGCATTTGGATGATCCAGAAGAGGATTGGGAGAATGTCATATGGTCAGATGAAACCAAAATAGAACTTTTTGGTAAAAACTCAACTTGTCGTGTTTGGAGGAGAAAGAATGCTGAGTTGCATCCAAAGAACACCATACCTACTGTGAAGCATGGGGGAGGAAACATCATGCATTGGGGCCGTTTTTCTACAAAGGGACCAGGACGACTG
>NW_015552573.1:59941-65093 GCF_001515605.1 Sinocyclocheilus anshuiensis
CAAACTCCACCATGGCCAAGACCAAAGAGCTGTCAAAGGACACCAGAAACAAAATTGTAGACCTGCACCAGGCTGGGAAGACTGAATCTGCAATAGGTAAGCAGCTTGGTGTGAAGAAATCAACTGTGGGAGCAATTATTAGAAAATGGAAGACATACAAGACCACTGATAATCTCCCTCGATCTGGGGCTCCACGCAAGATCTCACCCCGTGGGGTCAAAATGATCACAAGAACTGTGAGCAAAAATCCCAGAACCACACGGGGGGACCTAGTGAATGACCTGCAGAGAGCTGGGACCAAAGTAACAAAGGCTACCATCAGTAACACACTGCGCCGCCAGGGACTCAAATCCTGCAGTGCCAGACGTGTCCCCCTGCTTAAGCCAGTACATGTCCAGGCCCGTCTGAAGTTTGCTAGAGAGCATTTGGATGATCCAGAAGAGGATTGGGAGAATGTCATATGGTCAGATGAAACCAAAATAGAACTTTTTGGTAAAAACTCAACTTGTCGTGTTTGGAGGAGAAAGAATGCTGAGTTGCATCCAAAGAACACCATACCTACTGTGAAGCATGGGGGTGGAAACATCATGCTTTGGGGCTGTTTTTCTGCAAAGGGACCAGGACGACTGATCCGTGTAAACGAAAGAATGAATGGGGCCATGTATCGTGAGATTTTGAGTGAAAACCTCCTTCCATCAGCAAGGGCATTGAAGATGAAACGTGGCTGGGTCTTTCAGCATGACAATGATCCCAAACACACCGCCCGGGCAACGAAGGAGTGGCTTCGTAAGAAGCATTTCAAGGTCCTGGAGTGGCCTAGCCAGTCTCCAGATCTCAACCCCATAGAAAATCTTTGGAGGGAGTTGAAAATCCGTGTTGCCCAGCGACAGCCCCAAAACATTACTGCTCTAGAGGAGATCTGCATGGAGGAATGGGCCAAAATACCAGCAACAGTGTGTGAAAACCTTGTGAAGACTTACAGAAAACGTTTGACCTCTGTCATTGCCAACAAAGGGTATATAACAAAGTATTGAGATGAAATTTTGTTATTGACCAAATACTTATTTTCCACCATAATTTGCAAATAAATTCTTTAAAAATCCTACAATGTGATTTTCTGGATTTTTTTTTCTCATTTTGTCTCTCATAGTTGAGGTATACCTATGATGAAAATTACAGGCCTCTCTCATCTTTTTAAGTGGGAGAACTTGCACAATTGGTGGCTGACTAAATACTTTTTTGCCCCACTGTATATATATATACACGTGTAGATGTACTAAACATATACTACTGAAAGAAAAATATACCATCTGACCCATTTAAAAACATTTAACAATCAGTCTGGGTATCACACCAGATATATCTGGGTGTTGTTAATGTGTGTTAAATCGTGAATGCTGTGCTAGATACATAACAACAGCCTCATCTTGTTGATCCTCTGGAGGGATCTGGAAAGAGGAGCAGGTGTAGTGGAAGACAGTGCTGCGTTCTGGTAGAGCCTGTGGTGACCTGCAGTATTCCTCTCTCAAGAGACTCCATGAGGCCTGATGCATATGCTGGGAGAAGCAAGCAAAAGTTTAGATCACATTCACTGCTGACCATGCTTTTCCACTTGGCCTCCATCACATCTGCATCTCCATTAGAAGCGGAAGCTGCAGTCCAGTAGAGGTGGTTAATAACAGCTGGCCTTCACTGCTTCAGATCTTCACACTCCCTCATTACTTGCAATGTCTCCCAAAGTCTTATAAACACACCAGATGACAAAAAAATGACCAATTAGCTGTGCAAACAATGTCACTAAGCTGTAACTAGACTTCATGGTTATAATATTAGCAAACTGAGGTTAACCTACCAGTAGGGTTGCCACCCGTCCCTTAAAATACGGAATCATCCTGTATTTTAAGGTAAAATGATGCGTCCCGTATCAAATCAATACGTGACGCGATTTGTCCCGTATTTTACAAAGGCCAACAAGCTAAATCAACAAATAAGTATTTTGCACCGTTTATAATGCTAATAGCAATTATAATTAAATTAATTTCATAAGAAGTTAGAGAAGCTCATCTTGGCGTCTTTGTTTCCATGGCGATGATGGAGTCTCCAGAATGCGCGCCGTTAAAGCCCTTTCACGGGAGCACAGCATGCGCTAAACCTGCACGGTTTAAAACATCGAGGAGCTCACGTCCACCCTTTGAACACAAGACTCTCCAGATGTAGAGCTGAACGAGAAAGTTATCAATGGGTCTGTCCAGTAACTAATGATGAACGCACAGGTTGCAGAGAAGCATTTTTTCACAGTGGACTGTCTAACTTAAAGGGATAGTTCAGCCAAAAATGAACATTTTGTCATCGTTTACACTCCCACAAGTTGTTCCAAATTTGTAATAATTTCTTTCTTCTGTTGAACATAAAAGAAAAATACTTTGAAGAATGTGGGTAACCAAACAGTTTGTGGTCCCCAATGACTCTGATCGCATTTTTTCTCTACTATGGAAGTTACTGAGGACCAGCAGCTGTTTAGTTACCCACATTCTTCAAAGTATCTTCTTTTGTGTTCAACAGAAGAAAGAACTTGCAGGTTTAGAACAACCTGGGTAAATTATGACAGAATTAAAATTTTTGGGTGAACCATACCTTTAAAGTGACAGACACATCTGTGCTTCTAAAGGCATAACTCTATTGTTTTATTAAAATTTGGATAGTCTGTTAGAGCTTGATAGACATAATTATAATATTTTTAGACATTATTTACGGAGGCCGAGAGAGCTCAATGCGCTGCAACTTCAGAAAACACATGCAAATAGAAAAAGCACCAGCAATTCAAGAAAACATCTTCATCAGTTTGACAACACACGCGCTGCAAATGCTCACAACACAACCAAATAAATAATTTTATTTGCAGTGTGTTTCTTTATTTGGTTGTGTTGAGAGCATTTGCAGCGCGTGTGTTGTCAAACTGATGAAGTTGTTTTCTTAATTTGCATGCGTTTTTTCTATTTGCAGCGCCGTTGAGCTCTCTCAGCCACGGTAATTATTAGACAGATTAATTAATAGATTATAATTAATGTTAGACCCTATTTATTCATTTATATGGGTGCGTGAATGGGTGTC
Organism: Sinocyclocheilus anshuiensis; assembly: GCF_001515605.1. Classification (NCBI taxonomy): domain Eukaryota; kingdom Metazoa; phylum Chordata; class Actinopteri; order Cypriniformes; family Cyprinidae; genus Sinocyclocheilus; species Sinocyclocheilus anshuiensis. The sequence continues at coordinate 63,053 of NW_015552573.1, forward strand.
CCTTATTTTGGCTTGCTGAAGGTGGCAACCCTACCTACCAGCTATGCCTTCTCATATGGTAACATTTTTACACGGTATATAACGTTATTGCTAATGCTTATAAGCTAGCTGCGGTGCTTTACAACATCCTATACACATCTCGTTGTGTCTCATTAGTTAAATAATTATGTTCACTGATTTGGTAGGTAGCAAATGTTTAAAAACCAGACTTACGGTGCACAGTTCACGTTTTCGTGGAGCAGCATCTCTGACGGATCCGTGAGCATCATGTCTCCCGCCGCGGACCGGTGTTCCGGTGAATTCAGTTCCCGTTTCCCCCTCACAGCGCATGCGCAGCTTCAGTACGAAAATCGTGACGTCATGATTTCGCCCCGGCGAAGCGAGTATTAAGTGGTTTTGCTGTATTTTCGCAAGCACAAGGTTCATTTCACCATGTTCATCACAATAGATAATTTGTAATTAAATACATGTATGTACGTAACATCCTGTTCAATCGCTATAGAGTCAGATTTCCCCTGCTGATTCTAACTTTGGCCTATTTTATGAAGTGTAACGTTTAGGCTACGATTAGACAATTCCTTCGTCAGGGGCATTCTTTTGTTCGGACGCCCATTTCCATTTTATTGTTGTTGTTGTTGTTAGTGTGTGTGTGTTTCTGTTAAACAACTTAAGCTTTCTCGAAATAATAATTAAAAAAACTGTATTGCACAATGACTAGTTTCTCTTTTATTATTTTAGGTAACTCAAGAGTGATGCTCCTAATGCTTTTTTAAATGTCATAATTACGCCTAACCACTTTTATCTGCAGAACAGTGTCTTTACACTGAAAACACAGGGGGAACTGATTTTTCCAGAGGCCTGAAAAAAGTGGTTCCCTCCCAGTATTTTACCTTCTGAGGATTTATAACACAATGCAGTGATATTGGTTATGTTTTTCAATGTCATAATTATGTCTAACCACTTTCGTCTGCAGAACAGTGTTTTTACATTGAAAACACAGGGGAACAGATTTACCTGGATGCAGCATTTTTTTTTTCTAGATATTAATTTGTCATTTAAGTAGGCGACATGAATTAGAGGATTTATTTTAAATAATTGCAATTATTATTATTTTTAAATTCGTTTAATAAAAAGCTTGTTTAAGAGGATTTTGTTTTTTATATTACTGTGACTTAATTAATAAATGTGACTTAATAAATGTTGTTTATATACTCTTTTATAGAAGATTTAAATGATCTCTGTCATTTTTGTGGACTGCGTAACGACCCAAGTGATTCAGACATAACACCTGCTTGGTTTGGGGACTTTTTATTTAATTTTTTTAATTAAACCTAGTACTAGCTTATGTTTGGTCCTTGCTAAACTGGCAGAAGTTGTTACAGATTATTTTAATCTAATTTTGAGACAATTATGGTTATTTAACATATTGTATGATCTTTCAGATTACCTGTGATGAATGTGACAGGTGGTACCACCAGTCATGTGTTGGCAACCCACCAGTGAATAAAGAATATTATTGCCCCTTGTGTATTATCTGTCAGTATATTACTTATGGTTATTTAACATAGCGTATGATCTTTCAGATTGCCTGTGATGGATGTGACGGGTGCTATCACCAGTGAATAAAGAATATTATTGCCCCTTGTGTATTATCTGTCAGTATATTACGACAATTTTGTAAATAGTTTTTGCTTGGTTTTCAAAATTGCACTTGTATTTACTTTTTTTTTGTTTCTAAGATTGTATATTTTAGTTTGTATGGTTTAAAAATTGCATTTCTGTGGTACTGTATTGTACTATTGTATTTTTAAAAAGTTATTTATTTTTGACTGTGATTTCCCATTGTTTAAACTTGTGCACTCACTGTTAACATTAAAAAGACCAGAACGTCTTGAAATTGTGTAGTTTTGTAAAAAAAAAAAAAAAAACATCTTTTAGTGTATCTTTTAAGATATCTGTTACCCCTGTGTTTTTAGTGTAAAGACACTATTCTGCAGATAAAAGTGGCTAGACATAATTATGCCATTTAAAGGGGAGGGGG
>NW_015552573.1:65105-72561 GCF_001515605.1 Sinocyclocheilus anshuiensis
TGTAAAGTGTTCTGCAGATAAAAGTGGTTAGACGTAATTATGACATTAAAAAAACATCAAGAGCATCACTCTGAGTTACCTAAAATAATAAAAGAGATACTCATTGGGCAATATAGTTTTTTAATTATTATTTCGACAAAGCTTAAGTTGTTTAACAGAAACACACACACACTAACAACAACAATAACAATCAAATGTAAATGGGCGTTTGAACAAAAGAATGCCCCTGACGAAGGAATTTAACTGTCTAATGGTAATGCATGGTGTTACACTTCATAAAACAGTTAGAATTAGCAGGGAAATCTGACTCTATGTTACGATTGAACAGGACGTCACGTACATTAATACGTATTTAATAACAAATTATCTAATTAACATGGTGAAATGAACCTTGCAAAAACCACCATAAGCTATGGAAGTAAAATAATGCCATATGTCTTTGAAACAAAAAAGCATGTTGAATAGCACTAACTGAAAAAATAAAGCATTGCATTAACAGTGCTTGCATTTTAATGCCTTGTATTTCCAGGGCTTGCATTTTTAGGTCCTGAGATCTAACATAGTTGTTTATTTAAGCTGTGAATATTTCAATTCAAAATATTTCACACACATTTTCACAATAAAAAATTCAATAATTCATATTCACCTTGCAGAATTTACTTCCAACATATTCAATCTGTTTAAAAATACGATGTATAATATTTGACAGGCAAGTTTCGGTCTATTTTATTTCACTTTCCAAATTCGCTTCCACAAATTCAGTGGTTAAAATTCGGCAGATAATTCGCCGCACATCCGGGATCTGCAGGAATTGCAGTAGAGCACCAATGCTTGATCTCCAGCTGCTGTCAGTCGCTCACCAGCAGGTGGCGCAAACGGCTGTTGATGAAGACCAAAGCAACAGGTGGATTAAGTCATTCATTTACAAAAACAGATCTGCAGAAATGGAGCAAGCGCTAAGTAGAAGTTTTGATTATCTGGTCAAGTATAAACGTGGAAAAGCTGATTGTGTGTATGTTTAATTCAACATCTTCGCTGTTTCCTGTAGCCTACATGTAAGCAGCTTTCTCTACCACAAAGGATATTATAATGCTGTTTTACCCAACGCTGAAGTACAGAACTAACATTACATCTGAGGAAGACATATATTGCTTTCGGTTGCTTAGTTTCCCATTACTTTGTATCATGGCTTGTGTGAATTCGCTTACACAAATTCAGTGGTTAAAATTCGGCAGATAATTCGCCGCACATCCGGGATCTGCAGGAATTGCAGTAGAGCACCAATGCTTGATCTCCAGCTGCTGTCAGTCGCTCACCAGCAGGTGGCGCAAACGGCTGTTGATGAAGACCAAAGCAACAGGTGGATTAAGTCATTCATTTACAAAAACAGATCTGCAGAAATGGAGCAAGCGCTAAGTAGAAGTTTTGATTATCTGGTCAAGTATAAACGTGGAAAAGCTGATTGTGTGTATGTTTAATTCAACATCTTCGCTGTTTCCTGTAGCCTACATGTAAGCAGCTTTCTCTACCACAAAGGAGATTATAAAGCTATTTTACCCATCGCTGGAGATCATGCATCGGTGCTCTACTGCTATTCCTGCAGCTCCCGGATGTGCAATGGCGAATTTTCTGCCGAATTATTACCACTGAATTTGTGGAAGCGAATTTGGAAATGGGATCCCCTCACGTCACACTCCAGGATTCCCCAACGACACATAAGGCACCTCAGTGAACTAACATAGTGATATAAGACCTCAGATCTCAGAATACACTTTATTGATGATTATGCGAACTATATAGAGGCAAGCAAATGAGGTCAGAAGAACGCAACGCGCTGCATTTTCTTTATGATTGCTTTCCCTTACCACTGATCTATAGAGTCAACAGTCCTACAAAGATATCAATACCATGATTAGTTTTAACAATATGCAACCACTTTATATTGACATAAAAATAGGGAGTTCAAAACCGCCTGGGTGTATTGTTGATGCAAATTTAAACCGGAGAAAACATTGACGCGCTATCGCACCCAAGGGACCGTCTGACAATTCCACCGACTGCGTCTCCTGCGTGGAGCTCGACGGTCTGTGTTGTGCTGTGTGTCCCAGCCGACCCTGGCTCGTTCCTTCATTTATGCTACATTTATGTTATATTTTGTTGTGTTAAAATAAATGTTTTGTTAAGTATTGTTGCGTCTGGACTCCTCTTTGTTGCAGCCTAAGAGCCGGCTGTAACAAATGGGGGCTCGTCCGTAAAAGTTGAAAATATTGTGTTAGTTACGTTTATATGATATATTATATATATATATATATATATATATATTATATATTATATTATATATATTTGATTATAGTGTTTAGGGTAAAGAAAATCAGGATTTTGTGGGAGGCAGGCGCAATTTATTCACGTTTCTTCATGGGTAAGTTGAGTTTGTGATCGGTAGATTACAAGATGAGGTTCTATTCATTCCTCTTTTTGGGGTTAGTAATATTTAGGGTTTGTTATTTTGGTTTGTTATTTTTGTGCAGACTCCTGGGTTGAGTACACTGCCGTGGTTTGTGAATCGGACTGATTTGTCCGATTCACTACCAGCGGTGTTTTAGTGTTTAAAGGCGCTCGACTCTTGGGGGTTGCATGAAGTCTTAGTTTAGATGTAGGTAGAATAGTGGGGGAACGGGGAATAGTTAGGAAGGGGATTTATGAATGAATTCTCATCTGTATTGACCGTAGTTATAATTCTTGCCTATGAAGTTAGGTGATTTGGGGTTTTAATGATTTGTTGTCATATTAGTAAGTAAGGATGGCATCTGTTGAAGACTTTACTAAAGCTCCGTCGGAGATCTTATTGAATTTATTGTCCAAAGCCCAATTGTGGGAGCTTATAGAATATTATGGGATTGGAGAATTAGACAAACGGTTAAAAAAGAATGATTTGAAAGCGATTTTGAAAGAGAAATTGGGTGAAAAGAAAATTCTGTCGGTCGGAAAGGGCACTCCACTGGAGTTAAAGGAATCAGTAGACATTTTTTCAGGTTTATCATTTGATCAAAGGAAAGAAATTTTGGAAATGCAACAAATGAATGATAGGGAGATGGCTAAAGTAGTTAAAGAACATGAGGTTGAGTTGGAAAAGATAAAAATGGATGAAGTACTTAAACAACGTGAGATTGAATTATTGCAACTTAAAAATACTCAACAGTTGGAAGCTGAAAAATTGTCAAGAGAGTTTGAGTTGCAAGTTCAACGGTTAAAGTTAATTGGGGAAGGTAAATTAATTCCTGATGGTGCACCATCGAATGAAAATAGATCGCGTACATTTGATGTGGTGAGTAATTTAAAATTGCTTCCTAGGTTTAATGAGCGCGATCCAGACGTTTTTTTTTTCATTGTTTGAGAGTATTGCAGAGGAACGGAATTGGCCTGTTGGGGATCGGGTGGTAATGCTTCAAAGTGTTGTTACGGGTAGAGCCCAGGAGGCCTTTATGGCGCTGCCGGTAGAGGATCGAAAAGATTATTACAAAGTTAAGTCTACCATTTTGAAAGTGTACGAATTGGTTCCGGAGGCATATCGTCAGCGTTTTAGAAATTGGCGGAGAGGAGAGCGTCAAACTCGTGTAGAAGTAGGAAGAGAGCTGACTACGCATTTTGATCGGTGGTGCGCCGCTTCTAATGTAAGTACTTTTGAGGAATTGCGAGATTTGGTCCTGTTGGAACAATTTAGAAACATCGTTGCAACTTATATAAATGAAAATAAGCCTACCACTAAAAGCAAAAGCCGCCGTGTTGGCAGATGAGTTTATTTTGACCCATAAAAGTGGATTCGTTGGTCGTGCGGGTGGGGTAGGCCACCAAGAAAATTTTTCCTCACATCCCTCATGGAAAATTGATGGTGCGCTTGCTGTTCGAAAACCGGTTAACTTTGTTCGGGGAAAAATTTACGTTAATGTTTGCCATTATTGTTTTGGTTCTGGTCATTGGAAAAATGAGTGTCCAGTATTGGCAAGCAAACTGAAGTCACGAAGTAAAAAGGGAAATTCTGTGGTTCCTACACTGTTAGTAGAGACATTGTCACCTTTTGTAAATTCGCCTATATTCCCCGACTCGGTTGTGAAATCAAAAACAAGTACAGACTCTAGTTCCAATTATGCTCCGTTTGTCACGGATGGCTTTGTCTCGTTACCTGATAGTATGGACAAAGTGCCGGTTAAGATTCTTCGAGACATCTTTTGTTTTAGAGTCTGTGTTACCCTTTTCAGTTGCCTCGAGTGCAGGGAAAAATGTCTTAATACGGGGGATAGGACTGCAGACCTTATCAGTTCCCTTGCACAGAGTTAATTTGAAATCGGAGTTGGTCGAAGGAGAGGTAACTCTTGGAGTGCGCCAGCAGGAAGATCCTGTTTTGCAATCTTTGTTCGCTGCTGTGGTAGCCTCTGAGGAAGTGGAGTGTAGCGAATGGCTATTTTATACAGGATGAATTGTTGTTGAGGAAGTGGAGTCATCAAAGGGAAGATTTCTGTTAGGAGGCCATAATTCAGGTAGTAGTGCCTGCTAAATTTAAAGAGGCGGTACTAAATGCTGCTCATGGTGATGTGGCTGGCCATTTGGGCGTGAAGAAAAATTATTATCGGATTTTGCGGCAATTCTATTGGCCGCGTCTAAAAAAAGATGTTGCAGCATTTATTAAAACATGTCACATCTGTCAGGTGGGGGGTAAACCTAATCAAGTTTTAAAGCCTGTGCCATTGTGTCCAATACCGGTTGTCAGTCAACCGTTTGAGCATATCATAGTTGACTGTGTCGGCCCTTTGCCTCCTTCCAAATCTGGTAATTCGTATTTGCTTACAGTTATGTGCCAAACAACCCGCTATCCCTTGCGTAGGATTACTACTAAGGCTGTGGTTAAAGCTTTAATGCAATTTGTTTAGATTTTTGGGATACCTAAAGTTGTGCAGAGTGATCGAGGGACCAATTTTACTTTGGGAATGTTTGCGGAGGTTTTGAAACAGCTTGGTGTGAAACATAATCAGTCTAGCGCATATCACGCACAAAGTCAGGGCACCTTAGAGCGTTTTCATCAGTCCCTGAAGTCGCTGTTGCGCTCTTACTGTCTGGAACTGAATAGGGACTGGGAAGACGGACTGCCTTGGCTAATGCTGGCGGCCCGGGAAGTCGTACAAGAGAGTTTGGGTTTCAGTCCAAATGAGTTCGTTTTTGGTCACACGGTGCGGGGACCTCTTGCGGTTTTGCGAGAGGGGTTAAAGAGTGAAGACTCGCCTAAAAATCTGTTAGATTATGTTAATGGTTTTCACAGGCGTTTATCTTTGGCAGGACAAAGAGCGCGAGAACATCTGGTAAAGGCGCAGGTTAAGATGAAAAGATTGTTTGACTGTTGTACGTAATGTCGTGACTTCAGTCCAGGTGATCAAGTACTCGTTTTGTTGCCTTCGCCTGGATCTCCGTTTTGTGCGAGATTTTCTGGGCCGTATACAGTTAAACGAAAGGTATCTGAGCAAGACTATATAGTTGCGACTCCTGATCGAAAGAAGTCTAGTCAGTTGTGTCATGCGAATTTGCTTAAACCATATTTCTCTCGTAGTGTTGACGTAGAGATAAGTCCTGTTGTAGCGGCCGCTATGGTATTTGAGGGACCTTGTCATTCTCCTGGTGACTGTGAGGATGTTAAGGCACCCGGGGACAGTGAGCTGTTACCGTGTCTGAAAAACTCAGAGACTCTTGAAAATTTTGAGAATGTATTGGGTCATTTGCCCGATGAGTATAGGTCTGAGTTAATTCGTTTAGTGGCTGATTTTCCCATGTTGTTTGGAGACATACCCTCACGCACACATCTAATACATCACGATGTGGACGTGGGTGATGCGCCGCCAATACGGCAGCGGTTTTATCGGGTTCCTGTTGAGAAGCGAAAGGCATTAGAAACAGAGGTCCAATATATGCTTGATAATGGAATAGCCCAACCTTCCTTCTCTAGTTGGGCATCGCCCTGTTTGTTAGTAAAGAAAGCGGACGGTACCTACAGATTTTGTACGGATTACCGGAAGTTGAATAACATAACGAAACCCGATGCATTTCCTTTGCCTCGTGTGGAGGATTGCGTCGACCAAGTGGGTGCGTCAAAGTTTGTTAGTAAGTTGGACCTTTTGAAAGGGTACTGGCAGGTGCCGTTAACGAAACGTGCCCAAGAAGTTACCGCTTTTATTACACCATCTGGGCTGTACTCCTACTCCGTTATGAGTTTTGGGCTGCGGAACGCGCCGGCAACCTTTCAAAGGTTGATGAATCACATCGTTTTTGGTTTGGAGGGGTGCGCCGTCTATTTGGACGACGTGATTATTTTTGGCGACACATGGGAGCAGCATCTTCGGCGGTTGGGGGCATTGTTTGAGCGTTTAGCCGAAGCGCACCTGACAGTGAATCTGTTGAAATGTGAATTTGCCCAAGCTACAGTGAAGTATTTGGGTAAGGAGGTGGGGCAGGGCGTGGTTCGTCCTCTCCAAGCGAAGGTGTCGGCCATTGAACGATTTCTTCCTCCAGTTACTAAAAAAGAGTTAATGCGTTTTTTAGGTCTCGTTGGTTATTATCGAAGTTTTTGTTCAAATTTTTCTACAGTTGTTTCGCCGTTGACTGATTTGTTAAAAGGCTCTACAAAGTTTGATTGGACTCTTAATTGTCAAAGGGCTTTTGACAATGTGAAAATGTTGTTAGGGACAGCTCCAGTCCTTATGTCGCCCAGGTTTGATCGACCTTTTAAAGTCCAGGTCGATGCAAGTCAGACAGGAACCGGCGCCGTTTTGTTGCAAACAGACGAGGGTGGATTGGAGCGCCCTGTATGCTTCTTTTCTCGAAAATTTAATAAACATCAGAGAAATTCTGTGATCGAAAAAGAAGCTTTAGCCTTGATTTGGGCGCTCCAACACTTTGATGTTTATGTCGGGGGAGGTGCAGAGGTGATGGTATACTCTGATCATAACCCCCTGACATTTTTGCATTCATTGCAGAGTCCTAATCAGCGGTTGATGCGGTGGGTTCTATTTTTGCAACCGCATAATTTGAACATTCAGCATATCAGAGGAGTTGACAACGTTATAGCTGATGCGTTGTCCCGTACTTTTTCGCTGTCTGGTACCGACTGATTCTTTTTGCTGTCCGCTCTTGACTGATTCTGATGCTCTTAACTTTTCTTGACTCATTACTTCTCTTTCTTTCTCCCCTTAATTGGCTTTCAGGATCCGGATTGCTGGAGGGGAAGAGGAGGTGGTAGGTGAGGTGGAAGGGTTAGATTAATCTTTTCAATTATAATTTTAAAAGTTTATGAATGTTATTTTGATGTAATTTGATATATGTAATTTGTTTTGTTTATGGATTTTTGGGTGTGTTTTTGAAGGGGGGGGGTGTGACGTCCCAGTTTAGGCTGTGCGTGCACTTGTGGGGTGTGTGT
>NW_015552573.1:73303-85914 GCF_001515605.1 Sinocyclocheilus anshuiensis
TTAGAAACAGAGGTCCAATATATGCTTGATAATGGAATAGCCCAACCTTCCTTCTCTAGTTGGGCATCGCCCTGTTTGTTAGTAAAGAAAGTGGACGGTACCTACAGATTTTGTACGGATTACCGGAAGTTGAATAACATAACGAAACCCGATGCATTTCCTTTGCCTCGTGTGGAGGATTGCGTCGACCAAGTGGGTGCGTCAAAGTTTGTTAGTAAGTTGGACCTTTTGAAAGGGTACTGGCAGGTGCCGTTAACGAAACGTGCCCAAGAAGTTACCGCTTTTATTACACCATCTGGGCTGTACTCCTACTCCGTTATGAGTTTTGGGCTGCGGAACGCGCCGGCAACCTTTCAAAGGTTGATGAATCACATCGTTTTTGGGTTGGAGGGGTGTGCTGTCTATTTGGATGACGTGATTCTTTTTGGCGACACTTGGGAGCAGCATCTTCGGCGGTTGCGGGCATTGTTTGAGCGTTTAGCCGAAGCACACCTGACAGTGAACCTGTTGAAATGTGAATTTGCCCAAGCTACAGTGAAGTATCTGGGTAAGGAGGTGGGGCAGGGCGTGGTTCGTCCTCTCCAAGCGAAGGTGTCGGCCATTGAACGATTTCTTCCTCCAGTTACTAAAAAAGAGTTAATGCGTTTTTTGGGTCTCGTTGGTTATTATCGAAGTTTTTGTTCAAATTTTTCTACAGTTGTTTCGCCGTTGACTGATTTGTTAAAAGGCTCTACAAAGTTTGATTGGACTCTTAATTGTCAAAGGGCTTTTGACAATGTGAAAATGTTGTTAGGGACAGCTCCAGTCCTTATGTCGCCCAGGTTTGATCGACCTTTTAAAGTCCAGGTCGATGCAAGTCAGACAGGAACCGGCGCCGTTTTGTTGCAAACAGACGAGGGTGGATTGGAGAGCCCTGTATGCTTCTTTTCTCGAAAATTTAATAAACATCAGAGAAATTATTCTGTGATCGAAAAAGAAGCTTTAGCCTTGATTTGGGCGCTCCAACACTTTGATGTTTATGTCGGAGGAGGCGCAGAGGTGATGGTATACTCTGATCATAACCCCCTGACATTTTTGCATTCATTGCAGAGTCCCAATCAGCGTTTGATGCGGTGGGTTTTATTTTTACAACCGTATAATTTGAACATTTGGCATATCAGAGGAGTTGACAACGTTATAGCTGATGCGTTGTCCCGTACTTTTTCGCTGTCTGGTACCGACTGATTCTTTTTGCTGTCCGCTGTTGACTGATTCCGATGCTCTTAACTTTTCTTGACTCATTACTTCTCTTTCTTTCTCACCTTAAATGGCTTTCAGGATCCGGATTGCTGGAGGGGAAGAGGAGGTGGTAGGTGAGGTGGAAGGGTTAGATTAATCTTTTCAATTATAATTTTAAAAGTTTATGAATGTTATTTTGATGTAATTTGATATATGTAATTTGTTTTGTTTATGGATTTTTGGGTGTGTTTTTGAAGGGGGGGGGTGTGACGTCCCAGTTTAGGCTGTGCGTGCACTTGTGGGGTGTGTGTGTGTGTGTGTTTTAGGTGCCGCTTTTGAGTTGGTGCGGAGCGCGTGGTTTGGGAGATCGTCTCCTGCGTGGAGCTCGACGGTCCGTGTTGTGCTGCGTGTCCCGGCCGACCCTGGCTCGTTCCTTCGTTTATGCTACATTTATGTTATTTTTTGTTGTGTTAAAATAAATGTTTTGTTAAGTATTGTTGCGTCTGGACTCCTCTTTGTTGCAGCCTAAGAGCCGGCTGTAACACTAGTCACTAGGAATGTACTACAACCTTTGGAACATAAAAAAACAAAACAAAAAAAACTTTGTGAATTACAGTAATTTCTTAAGAATAATTATATACTGTATATACAGTGAGGAAGATATTGGCCAGATTTAAACTGTAGCAAGTCAGTCTGGTCACTATAGTAACATACTAGTAACATACAACATTTGGAACCCGAAAAACCCCATTTTGGTGAATTACTGTAAATTTTTTCTTAAAAAATATGTGTGCAGTGTACATACTTAGGGAAAGTATTGTCTAAGGTGAGTTATTGCAATATATATTTAGTCAGTTTGAGTAAATTATTAATTTACTGTAAACATTAATTTGAATAAATTATTGTACTTCGTTTCGTTTTGAGGTAAATTTGCAGACGGTCCCTAAAGCAGCTTAGGCGAATATGCAGCGAATATCAAACATAAAACTACTGCGCTTGGTTTTCTATGGGAGAAAAAATGGTTTGGTCAAACTTTGTGGGTTGTGGGCTCATATTCTGAGCTCATCTGCTTAAATGTACATAATATACAGTAATATATTTTAGGGATGTAACGGTATGAAAATTTCATATCACGATTATAGTGACCAAAGTTATCACGGTTATCAATATTAGAAACGTTAAGTGTTTTCTTTATGGGAAATGTTTAACATGCAGTTTTGCACGTTCCGTAACTTGCGTTCATATCCTTTTCTGCCTGTATATAGTTGGCATCATCAGTAAGATCTGAATTTGGTCTTTTAATAGCTGTCATTACTTTAGTGCACTGAACCGCGTAATGCGTTTTCTTTTCTTTAATTCTGAGATCTGAGGTCTTATATCACTGTGTTAGTTCACTGAGGTGCCTTATGTGTTGTTGGGGAATCCTGGAGTGTGACGTGAGGGGATCCCCAGTATTACAGCACAGCATCACACAAGCCATGATACAAAGTAATGGAAACTAAGCAACCAAAAGCAATATATGTCTTCCTCAAGATGTAATGTTAGTTCTGTACTTCAGCGTTGGGTAAAACAGCATTATAATCTCCTTTGTGGTAGAGAACGCTGCTTACATGTAGGCTAAGGGAAACAGGGAAGATGTTGAATTAAACATACACACGATCAGCTTTTCCATGTTTATACTGGCCCAGATAATCAAAACTTCTACTTAGCGCTTGCTCCATTTCTGCAGATCAGTTTTTGTAAATGACTTCATCAACAGCCGTTTGCACCACCTGCTGGTGAGCGACTGACAGCAGCTGGAGATCAAGCATCGGTGCTCAACTGTTATTCCTGCAGCTCCCGGAGGTGCAATGGCGAATTTTCTGCCGAATTTTAACCACAGAATTTGTGGATGCGAATTTGGAAAGTGAAATAAAATGGACTGAAATTTGCATATCAAATTCCCGCAGACCCAATCAACCATAACGACACGCCCCGTTTTTATAGCATCAAATTACTAGCTAAAATCTAACTGATCACAAAAACGAACAATTGAACATATATCAGCGTGATAACAACTACCTTAAATGACCAAAACCATCTTTTGGAAAATTGTATTGGAAGTGTAATTAATTTTTTTATTTTGACTCAAGTCCCATTCCTTTACATGGAGAGGGCGGGGTTTATGACCTGTACTGCAGCCAGCCACTAGGGGGCGATCAAAGAGCCTGCAGCTTCACTTTTCAGGACGTGCGAGGCACACCCGCGTTAAACTAGCAAAAGTGGATTCGGACTCTACAACGTGTCCGTTGTAGACATTACTATCGGTCACAGTTGCCAAGTCCGTGAAAACCGCGTGGAATTTGGCTACTTTATCACTGTTGCCACGGGTTGTTTTTCATGTCCCCGGGTTGAAGCGACCCCAATAACGTGTATTTTATCCCCCGGAATGCGATTTTTACCGGGGGACCCCCTCGAAACGCGGTTAGTTTGGGCTAGTTTTGAGTAGCAATTGGGCGGGTTTTGTTGTGAAAACCTGGCAACCCTTTCCGCCTTGGGACAGGCTCTCTCCGAGTGACACAGTGAGGGACATAATACTCCCTGTCAGAGGATGAATCAGAAAATTCCTGTAACTCTTGAGTCTCTTGTCTTGAGTCCCTTCGACTTCTCTTACTAGTGTCTGCTCTGGTCTTAGGTTTTATAGGCGGATCAGCATCCTGGTCAGTGCGTGGCATTCTCACCAGCTGTCCAATCGGAAGAAGGTGGTCCCTGTGTATAGTCTTTGTCCCTAGCCTTACATCCTCCCGTTTGATCTTAAACACAGGAAGGTTTGGCATCTTTCCAACGACAACATACGGATCAGGACTCCACTTGCTTTCCAGTTTGTGCTTGCCTCTCAGGCCTAGATTCCGGAGCAGTACTCGGTTGCCGATCTCTATGGACTGAAAGCTAACTCGCCGATCATACAACCTCTTGTTTCTCTGGTGCCGTTTGTCTGCAGCATCAGAGGCTAACTTGTAGGCTTGCTTCAAGTCTTCCTTCAGCTTTGTGACATATCGAGTGTGAGACACCGAAAAACCCTAACGGGCAAATGAATGCCGTCTTCTCTTTGTCCTCTTCGAACATAGCTATCTGGTAGTAGCCTGAGCGCAGATCCAGTACAGAGAACCACTGACTCCCTGTTAATGCATTCAGCCCATGATAAGTCTCTTGATAACTTTAGCCTGGTTTTCTGAGCTTTGGCACTTCCTTGCGAAATGCCCATTCTCGCCACATCGATAACAGAAATGTTCCTCCGATACTTTGAAGGATTGTTGTGGGGAGCGGGCTACTGGTTTTGATGTATTCACAGCTGCAATGGCAGCTTGAGGTTCAGCTACTTTATTTGTTACTTTCTGTTGCAAACGCTTCATTTGTTTTTTCAAAGCTGCCATCTCACTGTCCGAACTGCACCCATTGCCCACTACATTTGTAGGAATTTTCTCACTGCTAACTGAAGTGTCATGGGCTGGCTTAGACACGATAGCAGCAACCAAGGCCTTAAGTTCTTTGATCTCAGACTTCAAGTTCTGAATTTCCGTCTGTTTCACATCAGCATTCTGCCTTACATTTCCACCTTGCATGACAGGAGTAATCTTCTTTCGTGAGGCCTCATACAGATGTCGCTAGCGTGCTGTCACTCTTGCGTTGCGCATGCATCGAGTAAGACTTTTTTTTGTGTGTGTGGATTAGGCTAAATCATTATTACGAGAAAGTTTCTCATTATTATGAGAAAATAAGTCATGACTTAAAATTTTTCTAAACTTAAAACGCATTTTTTGTGTGTGTTGTTTTACTACTTACACAATTATTTAAAGTATAAAACATTGTTATTTACAATACTCAGCGTGGTTTTTAATCATATTTTTTTGTGGGGACAACCCTCAGATGGTATTTCCCCGGTATTTCCGCCTATGCCTGAGTCTGTAGCTCAAGGCTTGAGGATCATATGCTATATACAGTACCATGACATTTACATGTAACTATTAGGTACCATGTTTTTATCATGGTGTATGTCTGTGATCGAAAAGAATACTTTTTTTATTAGTGTACCAAAATTAGGCTCACTTGTTAGGATGAACATAAGGTGGATGATGATGCAGCCATAATACAACATGTCACCCATATAACAATATTATATATTTCAGACAAATATTCTTCATGCAGAGTTTGATAGATCTCCCTGACTTAAACCTATTTTTAATTTAGAAACTAAAAATATTGTGCGATTTAATAATAATAATAGTAGTAATAATAAGTATTTTTTAAGTGTATGGATTTGAATTGTTTTCCCTTTATTTTTGTTTTTATAGTGTGGATCATGCAGGAGACATCAGGATTAGAACAGCACCAAAGAAATGTAAGTTTATACACTTTTTTTTTTTAAATTGTGAGTGATTCATATTTTCTATACCCTAATCCTACAACAATTTGATTTTATTTCATTGTTATAAATGGGATTCTTCTTCTTGTGTTCAGATACATGTGTTCTCACATTGGATTTAAACACAGTAAACACTCACCTAACTCTGTCTGAGAGGAACAGAAAGGTGACGCTTGGAACAGAGAAGCAGCCGTATCCTGATCATCCAGACAGATTTGATGAGTGTCATCAGGTTCTGTGTAGAGAGAGTCTGACTGGACGCTGTTACTGGGAGATTGAATGGAGTGGGAAGGAAGGGGTTAATATATCAGTGACATATAAAGGAATCAGCAGGAAAGGAAGGAGAAATGACAGTTGGTTTGGATACAATAAAAAGTCCTGGAGTTTGATCTGCATTAAAAACAGTTTCGCTGCTAAATACAATAATAAGATCACAGTCATATCTGCCCCTTCACATCACTCTAACAGAGTAGGAGTGTATCTGGACTGTTCAGCCGGTCATCTGTCCTTCTACAGCATCTCTGACACACACACACTCACACACTTACACACATTCAACACCACATTCATTGAACCCCTCTATGCTGGATTTGGGCTTTATTCTAGTAGTTCAGTGTCTCTATGTGAAATTAAACAGCTTCCTGTGAGAAACAACTGAGATACACTGTTGAGTGAAAGAAACACACTCACATTATCTTTGTCTTTAACTCAAACACCTCTAACTCTTTCTCTCTCTGCTAATCTTAATTTCAGTGTGTAAATAGAAACGCACACATGTTGACTTCGGTTTAAAAAAGACACCACAGACTTCTGTTGTTTTTTTGATAAAAGACATTTGAATGCAGCTCAACAGGTGTTTTGTCTTTGTAACAAAACTTTCTCATTAGTTTCTTGCTCAGGAAACAGTTCTTAGCAAGTGCTTGCTCTGTTACTATGTAAATTACGGTTTACACAGTACCTGTTTTTGCACTCCATTGTGCTGCTTTGACATTGTTTTTCCTCTGTATAATCATGTGCTAGAGGGATGTCTTTAACATTTGCAGTCATGTCTTTTGCAGCCTCTCTTGCATGAGTGTTGTGTTTTTAAAACACCATTTAAAGTTAAAGGATGTTTAATTTTTAAAAACGTGTCTCAAGACACCGTGTGTTTTAAAATTCCATTGCCCTGGCATCACTTTTTCATGTCAAATTCCCATGTGGAAGGCTGAAGTCTGTCAGGGACACGTAATATGGAATGGCTACAGTGGCCCGAACCATTGCCCCTTTTTGTCCACATGGACTGACGTGCCTGTCTAAAGCAATAGTTTAATTTTAATTTTAAATACTTAATTTTTTTAAGCTTAGCAGAAGATCAATATTAGTTTGAAGTATGAATCTGGGGAAGGAAAAGCATCTTAAGTGGATTTAATGTGTACATTGTCTCCAGTGTCATGTGGCGAAGTAAATACTTTCCATTTCTCATTCAATACAAATATATGAACCATGCATTAATTGAAACTATTTTGAATCATCACTATAATTAACAAATTAATGAGCTAAATACATGAAGCAAGTTGTACATTTTTTAATCCGTGATTAAGTGTGGTTTGTCTATTACAGCATATATCTGGAGTAATCTGTGAACTGTGTAAAAGTGACTGTCTTTTTCTTTCAGGATATGTTTCTTTTATTTATTCTTTTAAGTTATACTGTTCAAAGGTCTGGGGTTATTTAATTATTTATTTAAATTAATATTTTATTTTATTCTGAAAGGGTGCATTAAATTGAGTAAAAGTGACAGTGGACTTTTACATTACAAAAAAAAATCTATTTCAACTAAATGTTGAACTTCCTATTCATCAAAGAATTCTGAAAACATTTTCCACAAAAAAAAATTCCACAAAAATATAAAGCAGCACAACTGTTTTAAACATTGATAATAACAAGAAATGTTTCTTGAGCAGCAGATCAGCATGTTAGAATGATTTCTGAAGGATCGTGTGACACTGAAGACTGGAGTAATGATGCTGAAAATTCTGATTTGCATCACAGGAATAAATTACATTTTTTTAATATATTAAAATAAAACAGTTGTTTTAAATTGTAATAATATTTCACAATATTAGTGTCATTATTGTATTTTTTGTCCACATAAATGCAGCCTTGGGGAGCATAAGAGACTTCTTTCAAAAATATTAAAAAATACTGACCCCAAACCTTTGAATGGTGGTGTATCTAGGTTTTTGTTTGTCTTAAGTTAATATATAATATTTATATTAAAAATGTCTGTACAGCCTCAATTCCCCTTCACTCATTCTCAACTGTCTGTCTTACAAGTCAAACTGATTGTTCAATAGAGTCATGTCAGATTTAGTCTTTGTGGGACTCAATGATCAGGAAAGTTTGAGAATCTCTCCTAGTTGTAGAGCTTGAATACATTCAGTGAGCAGCTTATGTCTTGAGCTCAACATTATTATGTGCTGATATTTTATCCTGTTAATTAAAGAAATATTCAAAGAAATTTATGATTGACATTCATCTCATTTTTATTAAGCAATGACAAATAAAAAAAAAGTATTTTCAGAAAATTTATTTTTCTTTTTGAACTCAATATTGCTCAACACGTCAGATACAAAAATAATTTGTCATTTATGGCAGTAGAATTGTCATCAAAAAGTAGGGCAGCTGTGATACCTTATACATTTGCATTTTTTAAATGAAATTAACTTCTTTCATTTGTCAGGACATAGTAATGTTTCTGTAAATGATACTCCATCAATCCATTCTACACAAACAGCTTATCCTCTGTAGGATTGTGGGGATCCTGTATACTTTCCCAGCATCTCAGGTCACAGGTGGGAACTCTTCATGAATGGATGGTCAGTCTATTTTGTTTGCCTTAAATCTATAAATTAAGACTGTTTTGAATCTATGAAGCATGGAGCTGATGTCCTGAGGACAGTAGATATTAGAGGCAGTGAGTGACAATCATCATTTTTATAGAGAAATTCAAATGAAACAGTAGGTTATTTGTGTTGAGAGCATTCTAGTGAATCTCTGATTCTTTTGCAGTACATGATGTATCTCGTGTCAATATTAGTGACGGGGATGGTTTGATGTTTGTAGGTCAAATGTGTGTGAATCCAGTGCAGTACACTTAACTCACCACCAGAGGTCACCCGCTTCTCGTTCAGTTTTTTAAGGAGCTCTTGGTGCATACATGCATACATACATACATATCTGGCATGAGAACAGAAAGGACATTTAAATAAGACAAAAAAATAATCTGGAACAGAAGATTTGTGTACAGATTTCTGCATTATTTACTCTATATACAGCTGTATAAATACAAAAAATATGCATATGTATTTACATAAGCTAGTACTTGAGTCAAGTCAAGTCAAGTCTGCTTTATTGTCAATTCTTCCACATGTACAGCACATACATACAGAGAATTGAAATTGCGTTACTCTCAGACCCTTGGTGCATACAGATAACACTGACAGTAGAACATAAAATACAGGTAGATACAGATTAAATATAAAGTACAACTATACAAATAAGGTCATGTAAAAAAATTAATAAATAACTAAATAAAGCAGCACAAGGCACATGGCAGATAGAGTGCAAACCAGTGAAGTAAACAAACAGTGCAGATATAATGATTGTAGTGCAAAAGAGCTTATTTTGATTAAAGTGACCAAAAAGCTCAGAGAGCAGTTCTTTATTTAAACTGTCAGAAGAGGTCTGGGGATGTGGGAGCTGGGGGGGTCTGAGGTTCAGCGTTCAGTGGTGCATGGGACAAAAGAGGGGAGGGGGGGCAAGGTCGGGAGGGAGTTCAGCTTCCTGACAGCCTGATGGATGAAGCTGTCCTTCAGTCTGCTGGTCCTGGCCTGGAGACTCCGCAGTCTCCTCCCTGATGGCAGCAGACTGAAGAAGCTGTGTGAAATCCCCAGCTAAGATGAGAAAAGCATCAGGGTGGGCTGTCTGCTGCTCACTGATGTGCTGCTACAGTTCATTTAGTGCCTCGCTCCTGTTGCTGTTGTTGGAGCTGGGAGGGATGTATACAGCAACGAGCAGTGTGGCTGTATATTCTCTCGGTAGATAGAACGGCCAAGCAATAATTGAGAGACAAGCAATAATTAGAGATGGGGAAATTAATTACAGAAACAGGTAATAATTTCTATGTTAGCTGTTTAAGCTGGAGATGGCATGGGGGAAAATGTTTTTATGCCTAGATGTTCTAGTGCCCAGAGATCTGTAACGTCTGCCTGAGGGGAGAAGAGCAAACAGGCAGGTCAGGGTGAGAGGGGTCTGTGATGATGTTACCTGCCAGTTTCTTCATACTGCATACACTTACACTGTATGAAGATTTTTAAAGTTAAGACGTTATTATTTAACTAATGAGAGAATTAATATAAATGCATAATATGTCATGTAATTTTTTGTCGTCCTAGAAGCTGTTGACAAAAAAATTACATTAATAAGCGATTCTTTCAACCACATCGCGAACCAAACACCGCAGTTGTGTTTTGCTCAGAGACGCGCAAAATGTTTTACATTTGTGTGGAGCTATTTTCGTTGACTAAGCAAGACAAAGTTACCATTTGATATTGTCTCTAAAATGTACGTTTAAACTGATAGTATTAACGTTTGGTTTATTGGACTGTTGTATAAAAGCAATATCACAGTTGTGCTGTTTGTCCACCATCAATCGTCAGCAGAGAAAGTGAGAGTGGGGATACACTTTAGTAAGCTACTGAAAATACTTTGATATAAATTTACTTCTAAATAGCTGATTCTTTCAGACTTTAGAGGAACATAGTAGGCTACAACTTGTGAGGAACATTAACGTGATGCATTATTAATAAGACAATAAGTGTTTAAAGGTGATTCTGTTGGTATAAGGAAACAGTTGAAGTGATCGCGCCGGCGCGCACGCGCGCGCACACACACACACACACACACACACACACACACACACACACACACACACACACACACACACACATCAGTTCCAGCATTGTTAACTTGACAGCGCAGTTGGTACTTTATCAAAATAAAATACAGTGAACCAAACATCAGCGCATCCGCCTCTGTGTCACTGTTGGAATGTGACTTAAGTACAAGCCTATAATTTACATAATAAATAATAGTTTAGCATTCAGATATATTACATCGCAAATATGGAAATATTATAGAATATTTGGATTTGTGCCGAATGAGAGAGGTAGGATACACGAGCACAAAGCTCCATTTCGCAAACAGTTGAGTGCACAAGCTTTTAAAGTATACTCCTTTGTCAGTCTGTTAGAGACACATTCAGAACAAAGACTAAAAAAAACATGGACGTAGTGTCCGTGACGTCACTCGTAGGTTTCAGAAGAGCATTTTTGAAGCCTAAAGTGGGCAGAGCCGACCGCCGCCATCTTGGCAGCGCGTCACTCCCGGATAATCGAAAATGGGCAAAAAGGCGGGACGTGGGTGAAGCATACCCTGATAGCACACATACATCTCGGAGACGTCTATTTGACGTCTGCATTTACATCTGCAAGACGTATTTTTTACAGTGTTTGCTCATCTGCAATACGTCTATAAGACGTTTTCTATCAGATGTCAAATAGATGTCTACTAGATGTCTTTAAGATGTTTATGATTTAGAATGTATGTAAAATTGACATCTTACAGACGTCTATCAGATGTTTGTACACAGCAGATGCTTTCCAGATCAAGTGATCTTTAACAGACATCTTGCAGACGTATGTGTGCTATCTGGGTAGACTGTATAAAAACATGGACGTAGTGTCCGTGACGTCACCCGTAAGTTCCTGAAGAGTGTTTTTGAAGCTCAAAGTGGGCAGAGCCGGCCGTCGCCATCTTGGCAGCGCGTCACTGCGTGTCACTCCTGGATAATCAAAAATGGGCAAAAAGGCCGGAGCTGGTTGCTGAAACCACGCCCACCTAGCTCGACGGTGGTGACAGCAGCGGCAATCCACTGTGACGAATTACAGTTTAAGTCACTTCCGTGTTGGCTTCATGAGAGAGAGCGGGAGGTTGCCGCTTGGGGTGAAGCTGAGGCGCTGGTTGCTGAAACCACGCCCGTCTATAGTGACAGCAGTGCTGCCGTGCAAAGACAAAACACCATAACTTCGTTTTTGGTCGAAATTAGTTATTGATAATTTTGGGACATATATGACCTCCTTTATCATGTGTATAAGTATCTTGGAGAAAAGCCCAGGAGAAACCAAAGCAGAACACAGTATCATCAGTTACCGCTCTTTGACTTTGTTTTAAATCGCTCAAATTAAGTTACGGTGCTCTGCATTTGTTTAGCCGTTCGTCAATATTACTGTGCCAGCCTGGAGTTGTACGGTATTCTGCCTTTGCTTTAATGTCCATTAAAGTCTGCCGCGTTTAGGGTTGCCACCTTCAGCGAGGCAAAATAAGGGACACCCGTTCACGAAAGGGACCCTAAAACAATAACCCTGATTATAATTATTAATTATTATTATTAGTCTTGTTTTTGACAGTTCTGCAGCTGTTATGGATGGGATGAATTTTTATTATTTATTTATAAATTTGAATTAGCTTGAATTAGGACTACATTATTATGTAATCATTTGTCCCATTTTTATCTAAACAATTTAGCATTTTTTTAACTTTTTAAAATGCCAAATTGTTTATGACATATATGATTATTTATTATGTATATATTTATGATTAATATCAATGATAAATTAATAAATAGGGCCTAACATTAATTATAATATATTAATGTATCTGTCTAATCATGTCTAAGAATATAATAATTATGTCTACCAGCTCTGATAATGTATGGAATATTATATTAACAGACTATCCAAATTTTTATAAAACAATAGGCCGATACCTTTAGAAGCATGGATGTGTCTGTTACTTTAAAGGTATGATTCACCCAAAAATGAAAATTCTCTCACAATTTAATCAGGTTGTTCTAAACCTGCATAAAGTTCTTTCTTCTGTTGAACACAAA
>NW_015552573.1:85972-91655 GCF_001515605.1 Sinocyclocheilus anshuiensis
CAATATATATATATATATATATATATATATATATATATGTGTGTGTGTGTGTGCGTGTGCGTGTGCGTACACATACATACATATATGTATACAGTATATATACGTATATATACTGTATATATATACATATATATATATATATATATATATATATATACTATCAGAGTCATTGGGGACCAGAAACTGTTTGGTTAACCACATTATTTAAAGTATCTTCTTTAATGTTCAACAGAAGAAATAAATTATTACAGGTTTGGAACAACTTGTGGGTGTGTAAACGATGACACAATTTTAATTTTTGGGTGAACTGTACCTTTAAGTCAGACAGTCCACCGTGAACAACTAAAATGCTTCTCTGCAAACTGCGCGTTCATCATTATTTACTGGACAGACACATTGATAACTTTCCCATTCAGCCCTACATCTGGAGAGTCTTGTGTTCAAAGGGCAGATGTGAGCTCCTATGTTTTAAACCGCGGAGGTTTACCGCATGCTGCGCTCGTGTGAAAGGGCTTTAAACTTTTAACTATAAAGATAACGATATTAGCGTCCACACCAGCGAACGATATCGTCTGTTTATTCTAAGCACACATATGCGTCTGCCGCTTTAAATTCTTGAGCTCTTTACAGCAGGATGGATTCTGATTGGCTGTCAGTGTTTTATCGTTCATCAGCTGGAAAAAAATCGCTTTGAAAGTGATCACAACGATATCGTTCTTCTGTATCGTTATCGTTATAGTTGTGGTGTGAACTATGCTATTCTTTAATATTCAGAATGATTTTTAGAACTATATCTTTATCGTTATCTTTATAGTTATCGTGCTTGGTGTGAACGGGCCTTAATACTTCTTATGAGATTGATTTCATTATAATTGCTATTAGTATTATAAACAGTGCAAAATACTTGTGTTGGCCTTTGTAAAATACGGGCCAAATCGTATTGTATATAATGTGGAAGCTACTGCCTTTTGCCTTGGCGTGACATCTCACTTTTCGCACAGTGCAAAGGCAGAGTAGCCTACCTATTTTTTGGACAAATAAAAATCTTTAAAGACATTTTTCTAAGGTTCACAGTCTAGCGAGTTTCACACTCTGGAGCAGAGCGGCAGTCCACCTGTCACTCAAGTTGCCACGCCCTTCATTATGCAGAACTTTAAGGCTTAATATAATTTAAACGAGTTATAAAAAAAATCACCCCCCTCACAGTTGTCATGAAGGGCAAAATTACCTATATAGACCAAAAGCACTTTTTGTACCAGGCTGTAAACATATTTTTTTTCTGCTGTAAAGTTGGGCATTTTAACATGGGGAGTCTATGGGACTGACTCCCTTTTGGAGCCAGCCTCTAGCGGCCAGTCGATGAATTGCAGTTTTAGTCACTTCCGTATTGGCTTCAAGCGAAAGACCGGGAGGTTGTCGCTTGGATTCAGAATCAGCACATGGTCACTGTCTAGTGGGCTTTGTTTTCAAGTGAGCAACTCATGGCATTCGCTATTCTTCTGCTGGCGGCCGGTTATCAAACAGCGTTGCATTGCTGCGGGCGCCCCCTTCTGGATTGGGGGTGAATTGCCTGTATTCGTTGTAAGGCAGGGGTCTCAAACTCAAATTGGCTGGGGGCCATTGCTGTGATTGACACCTCATAGGAGGGCCATTTTAACATTCAAGCACAACAAGAAAGCGGAACATTTCTGAAAATTTACTTAACATTATTTCTAATTTACTTCAAATTCCATTGCTAAAATATTTTTGTCAAACTTAACAAAAAATGTAAACAGCAGTGTCTCTATCGTTGTTATAACAGTATATATTAGTTTTTAACAGGTAGTGCAAATATTTTTCCCTTACTTTATTTTAACTTAAATAACTTAAAACCTTGCACTCAACTAACAACATTGCACTGAACAAATGCAAACCCTGAATACATTTGTACACTATTCTATTTCTTGCCAGACACCTGGCAGCGCTTCTGCTCACACAACTGAGCCATGTTTGCCCTGATGGAGGTCACAGTTGAAACTCTGAGTACAGCTTCAAGATGGGCATCACTAAGCCTGGACCTGTACTTGCATTTATTGAAGTTCATAGTTGAGAAAAGTTTCTCACAAAGATATGTGCTTCCAAAAAAGCACATTACCCGAGTGAACACTTTGGACAGCTCTGTAAGGCCTCATGCACCGAACCTAGATGTCTGTACCGTGACGGTTCGATACGAATACATGTATCGTTCCACCCCTAATATATATATATATATATTTAATCTATACAGTCAAGACTACGCAGTATTATTTTACATTTGATTATTACATTTCTGTACTATTTTTTGTTGTGAATGTCCCAATTGAGGAACAGGATGTGAAAATTTAAGATTAATTTTCATGTTATATGTTTCGGTTGCATTTGTGAGTTAATAAAAATGTAGATGGTTGTTTAAAATAGGTATATAATATAATAATATCGATATATCGATTGATATTTTCCTGTATCGAATCGTATCGAAATCGTATCGTAGAATTTTTCGAAGTATCGGCAAATATCGTATCGCTAGGTATGAGAATCGATATCATCCGAACCATCCGATTTACACCAAAACCATGCTGCATTGATAAAGGTTTATGCATGTAATACTTTCCAAAATGGCGCTATAGGGTGACACAGAGGAGACAAATTGTTGAATAAACTTATGTTTGTTTTCCTCGCTCACAGAAAGTATTCTCATAGCTTTGTAAAATTATGGTTGAACTACTGATGTCACATGGATGATTTTAATGATGATCGTGTTAGGATCCTTTCTGTCTATGGGACCAGATTTTTTGCGCCGCGGGATTAAATTCCCGAATAAAACGCGGTAGCGGTCGGTAACTCTGGTGTAATTTGAACGGCCCGCTCCCGACGTCCATTCAGAAAAGCATATCTGCGCTTTATTCTTATTGACCACCGGTATGCACTCGGACCAGGGCTGGATTGGTAATCGGGCATAGCCTACCGGGCATTTTCCTGGTGGGCCGACGCACTTAAGGGGCCGACAGAATGTTTTTTTTTTTTTTTTTTTCCATGTTCACATGCATATTTATTTGAGTGGTAGCATTTTAAATGGTAGTTTTCTTTAAAACATTGGAGATGCAGAGCACATTAGTAAGGCCGCTGTATGCAGACGGAATGTGTCTCTCACGCTCTTTCTGAGAATTTTTTCCTGGGCACAATGCGCTATAGACAGAGCGATTAAGTATTTTGCTCCGCCTATATAAAGATCGGTTCACTCCAACTTCTTCCTCGTCGGCTTTTCCCACGTTTTCACAGCAGATTTACCAATAACAGGCTTGCGCTGCGGTGAGTGATGCGGGCCAAAGAGCCAGGCAGGAAGAGGAGAGGAGAGTAGTTGAATCGGTAAAGTGCTTGATAGGGACTCGCAACGGAGGCAGGCATCTAACCTGTCCTAATGTGTGTGCATGCCATGAGTGTAGAATACATAACAGAGATGGGCAGTCGAGTTAGTGACACGGACTAGAGTCGCATTTTTATAGACTTCAGACTTGACTCAGATTCGACCTGAAATGACTCCAGACTTGACTCGACTCGAGGAAAAGGACTCGTGAAAATTTTATAAGCAACTCGAGTCTTTTATCCTTAAATAACTGATATTCAAAAGGCGGACCGCAACCGCCCCCCGGCATCCTTCCGGACCGCGAGCCATAACACGGCACCAAATTAAGTGAACGGCGCATCAAAACAGCGGAGCAGATCACATAACAAGCGCTCAGGGTCGTTTATGGTAAATATCTTTCAGCGCTATATCCTCTAGTATTTTTATCAAAAGCCAAATGCGCTTTATTCGAGCCCTTTCAGCTCTGTGCGCTTTCTCTCTCTCCGGACGTGCGCCGGCGCCAAGTTGAAGAGCTGCGGCGGACGAAAAGCAGATCATAGAATGTTTTGTCCATAGCCTATAAAACAGTTTCTTAAATAAGAAAGATTTCAATACATGAGGATTCTGTATGAGATTTGTTTAGCGAGCCATTAAAAGACTTGAGACTCGACTCGGACTCGTGAACAAAGACTTGAGACTTGACTCAGACTACAGCGATAAAGACTTCAGACTTGACTCGGACTCCAAGTTAAAGACTTGTGAACAGATCTGAAAAACACTTTTTAATAAAATGTAAATTCGTCCCCCGCGCTTTTTTGGCCAAGTCAAGTCAAGTTCAAGTTCAAGTTCAAGTTCATAATATAGAGCCTTGCGGTAGGCCACAGGTCAGAGGTGCATTGGAAGAGGTAAAATTACCCAGCTTCACTAAAAACTTTCTGTCAGACAGGTATGACTGAAACCAATTAAGAACGTTAGCTTTTAGACCCACCCAGGACTCTAGTCTGGATAATAGTGCGGAGTGGTCAACTGTATCAAAAGCGGACGATAAATCTAAAAGAATAAGAACCACAGCGTCTCCAGAATCAGTGGAGAGATAAATATCGTTTAACACTCTCAAAAGGGCAGACTCAGTGCTGTGAGCAGACTTAAAACCAGATTGAAAAACCTCATAAATACAATTACTAGTCAAAAAATGTTGAAGTTGATCCAGCACAATTTTCTCCAATACCTTAGAAATGAAAGGTAAGACAGAAATTGGCCTAAAAATTTTTAGAACAGAAGAGTCAAGTGAAGGCTTCTTGAGTAGGGGAGTGACTGTAGCCACTTTAAGACTGGCAGGGACAGCGCCAGTTTGGAGACACTTATTGATAAGAGACACCAAACCAGGTCCAATTGAATCAATGATTAATTTTAAGAATCTCGGGTGAATAATATCGTGATTTAAATAAAAAAAGACACAACATTGTCGGACCTTACGTTTTATTATTATCCAAAACAACTATATGTTATATGAGTGTGATACATACATACCAGTCAAAAGTTTTTGAACAGTAAGATTTTTTATGTTTTTTTTTTTTTTTTAAAGAAGTCTCTTCTGCTCTCCATTTCAGTCAGATAAATGCTGTTCTACTCATCATCTGAAAAATTCTACTCTAATAAATGTTTTTTTAGCAGCAAATCAGAATATTTGAATGATTTCTGAAGGATCATGTGACTTGAGTAATGATGCTAAAAATTCAGCTTTGAATTCACAGAAATAAATTACATTTTAAAATATATTCAAATAGAAAACAGTTATTTTAAATATTAAAAATCTTTCACAATATTACTGCTTTTGCTGTATTTTGGATCAAATAAATGCAGGCTTGGTGAGCAGAAGAGACTTCTTTAAAAAGCATTAAAAATCTTACTGTTCAAAACCTTTTGACTGGTAGTATATACTGTATATATATATATATATAAATGGTGGTGGGCCGCCTGGACCAAAAAATGCCTGGCCGATTTTTTTGTCCCAGTCCAGCCCTGACTCGGACTGTTATGCCACGCGCTGCACGCATCCTTTCTGCGCCACGCGTTTTATTTGCGGGGTCTGTGCGCTGCGCAGCATGTGCATAACGATGCTCAAGAGCAGGCTGTACCGGTGGTAAATATACGGCCCTCAGACAGAACAGGACTGCGTTTCCCAAAAGCTTCGTAAGCCTAAGAAGTTCGTAAAAACGATCGTACGACTGATCTTAAAACCAGTTTGGGTTCTGTAGTTTTTTTGAATGTGTTGAAGGCGAGATCACTCACAGAATGGATACTGCACACGCGTCTCGGATT
>NW_015552573.1:91752-93291 GCF_001515605.1 Sinocyclocheilus anshuiensis
GCACTTGAAAATCATCGTAGATCTACGAGTGCTCTGGAGTAAAGTCCATCGTACGAAGACAGAGTTATGCGGTCACCTGCAGGACAATCGGCAGATTACACCTTTAACTTTATTCAAGTGCAATGTGATTATAATATAAGGATTTGATTGTACTTTATTGTATAAAGTTTTTTATTAATTTATAAATGAAATAATTAAAAAGGGCAGAACAATAGAAATACACATCGAATTAAATGACTGAACAAAAAAAATGAATAAAAGAAGTAATGTAGGAAATATGTCAATGACATGCTGAGAGACAACCGTCTCTCTCTCTCTCTCTCTCTCTATATATAGCCTATATATATATATATATATATATAAAAAGCATATTATATATTATTATGTAAAGTATAATATTATACAATATAATATAATATAATATAATATAATATAATATAATATAATAGTTATTATATCCGAGTTGTCTGGAACGCAGCATT
This sequence comes from Sinocyclocheilus anshuiensis, assembly GCF_001515605.1. NCBI lineage: Eukaryota > Metazoa > Chordata > Actinopteri > Cypriniformes > Cyprinidae > Sinocyclocheilus > Sinocyclocheilus anshuiensis. The sequence goes on from NW_015552573.1 coordinate 92,235, forward strand.
AGGTTAACATTTCAGTAAACGAGCGTGTACTACAATTACGAGCCATTCTATAAGGTGACATTTCAGCACTTGACAAACGGATAGCGACTCCTAGTAGCACTTAAAGCACAGCTACGTGCGATAACGTTAAGTGAATTTTTGGGAACCGAAAAATAGCTAACAGGCTATTTTTGTACAACCTACATTTGTATTTTTTTTTCTCTTTGCAACACTTTTTCCTATTGTGTTGTAACTGTTAAACGAATTGTATCCTGACAAGACGAATAAAAATAGCTAACAGGCTATTTTTGTACAACCTACATTTGTATTTTTTTTTCTCTTTGCAACACTTTTTCCTATTGTGTTGTAACTGTTAAACGAATTGTATCCTGACAAGACGAATAAAATAACATACAATTTTGTGCAGACTACTCTACTATTTGTTAGCCTATCTCTCTTTCTTTCAGTAGCGGAAATTTAAAAAGGCGAGACACGCGAGGAAAAAAATAAACGATCAGTTGTGGGCAGTGCTTAATTTGTAAATTGTGAGGTCCCGGAACAAAGTGGGGTGACGGATCCGGCATGATTAGAGGAGGGAGAGGTAACGGAGCATTCGCACAGTGGAGGACTAGCTTACGTGATTAACAGCGTGCATCTTCTTACGGTCATGAAAAAAATGTAAAAGTCATGACATTTTAAAACAGCCATTTCCAGGCCTAGAAAAGTTTTGGAAAAGTCATGGATTAGAGGTAACGGAGCATTCGCGCAATGGAGGACCATCTTCCGTGATTAACAGCGTGCATCGTCTTACGGTCATGAAAAAAATTGAAAAGTCATGAAATTTTAAAACAGCCATTTCCAGGCCTGGAAAAGTTTTGGAAAAGTCATAAAAAATTTTTCCTTAAATCTCTGTATAATAGAATTATGTTTTATCAGCTTTCGAGTTAATAATGAGGGAAATTCCTGCAAACATTTATTCAATAGAGCATGTAGGTTAGATGAGCAAATAAATCCACACAAACTATCAGATTAAATCAGTCATTTGAAAACAGCGTGAGTGATTCAGCTGTACCGCGTC
>NW_015552573.1:96500-98015 GCF_001515605.1 Sinocyclocheilus anshuiensis
CAATCCGACACAGTCAAGAATAACTTAAAGAGGTTGCCACCGTTTAGTAAACTGTGGACTAGCTTTGGCTCTTCCTACTGACTTGAATGGTGATGCTTCCCGTTTGTCAGTTGATGGCCTTTCATTTTTAACCAGAAATGTGCACGCTGCTTTTCTGATGTTCACTGAAGTTTTCCGTGTCTTTTTCCCGTGTCACTTGAAATGTTTCCGTTTTGAATCGTTGTTACCAAAGGCGAGACACGCGAGGAAAAAAATAAACGATCAGTTGTGGGCAGTGCTTAATTTGTAAATTGTGAGGTCCCGGAACAAAGTGGGGTGACGGATCCGGCATGATTAGAGGAGGGAGAGGTAACGGAGCATTCGCGCAATGGAGGACCATCTTCCGTGATTAACAGCGTGCATCGTCTTACGGTCATGAAAAAAATTGAAAAGTCATGAAATTTTAAAACAGCCATTTCCAGGCCTGGAAAAGTTTTGGAAAAGTCATGGATTTTTTTCCTTAAATATGTGGATCAATATACCACAAATATACCACAGCCGTATCACCCTGTAGCCCAAGACTGGTTGCCCACTGAAGCTAAGCGGGGTTGAGCCTGGTGAGTACCTGGATGGGAGACCTCCTGGGAAAACTAGGTTGCTGTTGGAAGAGGTGTTAGTGAGGCCAGCAGGGGGTGCTCACCCTGTGGTCTGCGTGGGTCCTAACGCCCCAGTATAGTGATGGGGACGTCTGTACTGACAAAAAGCACCGTCTTTCGGATGAGACGTTAGTCCACTTCTCCCTTGTGTAACAGCCCTGGCCCTTTGGAAAGATCCTCAGTATATGGAACAGGGCGTGCCCCTGGGAATGGTCTGCAGAAGGAAGGTGGTCTCGACAGACGCCTCCAACACAGGTTGGGGAGTGCTGTGCGATGGCAAACCAGCTTTTGGCCATTGGTCGAAAGAGAAAGGTCGACTTCACATCAACGGCCTGGGCGAAGGCCCAGACACAATGCTGGCAGTGTGTCTGGGCCTTTGCACCTTTCTGCCAGACCTAAGGGGACACCACGTTTTAGTCCGTTCGGACAGCATGGCAGTGGTGTCCTATATAAATCGCCAGGGCGGTCTCTCCTCGAAGCGCCTCTTGGAATGGGCTCAGCTCAATTTGCGCTCGCTGAGAGCTGCGCATGTACCGGGCAGGTTAAACCAAGGAGCAGACATGCTGTCTCGGAGCAACGTTCCTTCGGAGGAGTGGACGCTCCACCCTCAAATGGTTCAGAAAATCTGGGAGATCTTCGGCTGGGCAGAGGTCGACCTCTTCGCCTCAGAAGACAACTCTCATTGCCCAACTTACTTTTCGAAGGACAGGAACGCGCTGGCCCACGACTGGCCCAACCTCCTCCTTTATGCTTTTCCCCCAATCGCTCCAATCGCTCTGGTAATCAGGTGAGTCAGTGAACACAGACACAAGGTTCTGTTGGTGGCCCCGCTCTGGAGGCTCTGGAGGAGGTTTGCAGAGCTGTACCGGCTGCTCTGGGC
>NW_015552573.1:98345-99917 GCF_001515605.1 Sinocyclocheilus anshuiensis
AGTAAACTGTGGACTAGCTTTGGCTCTTCCTGCTGACTTGAATGGTGATGCTTCCCGTTTGTCAGTTGATGGCCTTTCATTTTTAACCAGAAATGTGCACGCTGCTTTTCTGATGTTCACTGAAGTTTTCCGTGTCTTTTTCCCGTGTCACTTGAAATGTTTCCGTTTTGAATCGTTGTTACCAAAGGCGAGACACGCGAGGAAAAAAATAAACGATCAGTTGTGGGCAGTGCTTAATTTGTAAATTGTGAGGTCCCGGAACAAAGTGGGGTGACGGATCCGGCATGATTAGAGGAGGGAGAGGTAACGGAGCATTCGCGCAATGGAGGACCATCTTCCGTGATTAACAGCGTGCATCGTCTTACGGTCATGAAAAAAATTGAAAAGTCATGAAATTTTAAAACAGCCATTTCCAGGCCTGGAAAAGTTTTGGAAAAGTCATGGATTTTTTTCCTTAAATATGTGGATCAATATACCACAAATATACCACAGCCGTATCACCCTGTAGCCCAAGACTGGTTGCCCACTGAAGCTAAGCGGGGTTGAGCCTGGTGAGTACCTGGATGGGAGACCTCCTGGGAAAACTAGGTTGCTGTTGGAAGAGGTGTTAGTGAGGCCAGCAGGGGGTGCTCACCCTGTGGTCTGCGTGGGTCCTAACGCCCCAGTATAGTGATGGGGACGTCTGTACTGACAAAAAGCACCGTCTTTCGGATGAGACGTTAGTCCACTTCTCCCTTGTGTAACAGCCCTGGCCCTTTGGAAAGATCCTCAGTATATGGAACAGGGCGTGCCCCTGGGAATGGTCTGCAGAAGGAAGGTGGTCTCGACAGACGCCTCCAACACAGGTTGGGGAGTGCTGTGCGATGGCAAACCAGCTTTTGGCCATTGGTCGAAAGAGAAAGGTCGACTTCACATCAACGGCCTGGGCGAAGGCCCAGACACAATGCTGGCAGTGTGTCTGGGCCTTTGCACCTTTCTGCCAGACCTAAGGGGACACCACGTTTTAGTCCGTTCGGACAGCATGGCAGTGGTGTCCTATATAAATCGCCAGGGCGGTCTCTCCTCGAAGCGCCTCTTGGAATGGGCTCAGCTCAATTTGCGCTCGCTGAGAGCTGCGCATGTACCGGGCAGGTTAAACCAAGGAGCAGACATGCTGTCTCGGAGCAACGTTCCTTCGGAGGAGTGGACGCTCCACCCTCAAATGGTTCAGAAAATCTGGGAGATCTTCGGCAGGGCAGAGGTCGACCTCTTCGCCTCAGAAGACAACTCTCACTTCCCAACTTACTATTCGAAGGACAGGGACGCGTTGGCCCACGACTGGCCCAACCTCCTCCTTTACGCTTTTCCCCCGATCGCTCTGCTTCCGGGAGTTCTGGAGAGGGTACGCCGGGATGGGGTCCGTCTGTTGCTAGTAGCCCCATTCTTGCCGGCCCGAGTATGGTTCTCGGACTTGGTGTCCCTCCTCGACGGCTCTCCGCTGGAGATTCCGATCAGGATGGACCTCCTCTCTCAGGCGGGGGGCGCCATTCTTCACCCCCGCCCGGAGTTATGGAAGCTGTGGGCATGGCCCCT
>NW_015552573.1:102102-104095 GCF_001515605.1 Sinocyclocheilus anshuiensis
AGTAAACTGTGGACTAGCTTTGGCTCTTCCTGCTGACTTGAATGGTGATGCTTCCCGTTTGTCAGTTGATGGCCTTTCATTTTTAACCAGAAATGTGCACGCTGCTTTTCTGATGTTCACTGAAGTTTTCCGTGTCTTTTTCCCGTGTCACTTGAAATGTTTCCGTTTTGAATCGTTGTTACCAAAGGCGAGACACGCGAGGAAAAAAATAAACGATCAGTTGTGGGCAGTGCTTAATTTGTAAATTGTGAGGTCCCGGAACAAAGTGGGGTGACGGATCCGGCATGATTAGAGGAGGGAGAGGTAACGGAGCATTCGCGCAATGGAGGACCATCTTCCGTGATTAACAGCGTGCATCGTCTTACGGTCATGAAAAAAATTGAAAAGTCATGAAATTTTAAAACAGCCATTTCCAGGCCTGGAAAAGTTTTGGAAAAGTCATGGATTTTTTTCCTTAAATATGTGGATCAATATACCACAAATATACCACAGCCGTATCACCCTGTAGCCCAAGACTGGTTGCCCACTGAAGCTAAGCGGGGTTGAGCCTGGTGAGTACCTGGATGGGAGACCTCCTGGGAAAACTAGGTTGCTGTTGGAAGAGGTGTTAGTGAGGCCAGCAGGGGGTGCTCACCCTGTGGTCTGCGTGGGTCCTAACGCCCCAGTATAGTGATGGGGACGTCTGTACTGACAAAAAGCACCGTCTTTCGGATGAGACGTTAGTCCACTTCTCCCTTGTGTAACAGCCCTGGCCCTTTGGAAAGATCCTCAGTATATGGAACAGGGCGTGCCCCTGGGAATGGTCTGCAGAAGGAAGGTGGTCTCGACAGACGCCTCCAACACAGGTTGGGGAGTGCTGTGCGATGGCAAACCAGCTTTTGGCCATTGGTCGAAAGAGAAAGGTCGACTTCACATCAACGGCCTGGGCGAAGGCCCAGACACAATGCTGGCAGTGTGTCTGGGCCTTTGCACCTTTCTGCCAGACCTAAGGGGACACCACGTTTTAGTCCGTTCGGACAGCATGGCAGTGGTGTCCTATATAAATCGCCAGGGCGGTCTCTCCTCGAAGCGCCTCTTGGAATGGGCTCAGCTCAATTTGCGCTCGCTGAGAGCTGCGCATGTACCGGGCAGGTTAAACCAAGGAGCAGACATGCTGTCTCGGAGCAACGTTCCTTCGGAGGAGTGGACGCTCCACCCTCAAATGGTTCAGAAAATCTGGGAGATCTTCGGCTGGGCAGAGGTCGACCTCTTCGCCTCAGAAGACAACTCTCATTGCCCAACTTACTTTTCGAAGGACAGGAACGCGCTGGCCCACGACTGGCCCAACCTCCTCCTTTATGCTTTTCCCCCAATCGCTCTGATCCCGCAGGTAATCAGGTGAGTCAGTGAACACAGACACAAGGTTCTGTTGGTGGCCCCGCTCTGGAGGAACCAGCACTGGTTTGCAGAGCTGTACCGGCTGCTCTGGGCAGCCCCGTGGCCCATTCCTCTGAGACGAGACCTCTTCTCTCATGCGAACAGAACGATATGGCATCCTCAGCCCGAGCTGTGGGCTCTGCACCTTTGGCCTCTCGATGGGAGCTTGTGAACCTCGCCAAGAACGTGCTAAACACAATCTCTCAGGTTAGAGCACCGTCTACAAGACGCCTCTATGCCCTTAAATGGTCTGTCTTCTCCGCCTGGTGTACAGCCCGCGGCGCAGACCCAATCTCATGCGACATATCTCTGATATTGTCCTTCCTGCAAGAGCTGTTGGATAAGGGCCGTTCCCCTTCCACGCTCAAGGTCTATGTAGCAGCCATAGCAGCTTCTCATGCTCCTATAGCTGGCCAGTCGGTGGGCAGGAACAACCTAGTTGTTCGCTTTTTGAAGGGGTCTAGGAGGCTCAACCTGCCTCGCCCTGTCACCGTCCCTACATGGGACCTGCCCACGGAGTTGAGGGCTCTGAAGAGCCCTCCCTTCGAGCCGCTACAGTACATTGACCTTCCTCCCC
>NW_015552573.1:104826-107673 GCF_001515605.1 Sinocyclocheilus anshuiensis
TGAACCAAGGAGCAGACATGCTGTCTCGGAGCAACGTTCCTTCGGAGGAGTGGACGCTCCACCCTCAAATGGTTCAGAAAATCTGGGAGATCTTCGGCTGGGCAGAGGTCGACCTCTTCGCCTCAGAAGACAACTCTCATTGCCCAACTTACTTTTCGAAGGACAGGAACGCGCTGGCCCACGACTGGCCCAACCTCCTCCTTTATGCTTTTCCCCCAATCGCTCTGATCCCGCAGGTAATCAGGTGAGTCAGTGAACACAGACACAAGGTTCTGTTGGTGGCCCCGCTCTGGAGGAACCAGCACTGGTTTGCAGAGCTGTGCCGGCTGCTCTCGACAGCCCTGTGGCCCATTCCGAGACGGGACCTCCTCTCTCAGGCGAACGGAATGATATAGCACCCCCAGCCCGAGCTGTGGGCTCTGCACCTTTGGCCTCTCGATGGGAGCTTGCGAACCTCCCCGAGAACGTGCTAAACACAATCTCTCAGGCTAGAGCACCGTCTACAAGACGCCTCTGTGCCCTTAAATGGTCTGTCTTCTCCGCCTGGTGTGCAGCCCGCGGCGCAGACCCAATCTCCTGCGACATATCTCTGATATTGTCCTTCCTGCAAGAGCTGTTGGATAAGGGTCGTTCCCCTTCCACGCTCAAGGTCTATGTAGCAGCCATAGCAGCCTCTCACGCTCCTATAGCTGGCCAATCGGTGGGCAGGAACAACCTAGTTGTTCATTTTCTGAAGGGGTCTAGAAGGCTCAACCTGCCTCGCCGCATCACCGTCCCTACATGGGATCTGCCCATGGTGTTGAGGGCTCTGAAGAGCCCTCCATTTGAGCCGCTATAGTCCATTGACCTTCGTCCCCTGACGCTTAAGACTGCTCTGCTACTAGCGTTAGCATCGGTAAAGCGTATAGGAGATCTGCAGGCGCTATCTGTGAGCCCCACCTGCCTTGAATTTGGGCCCAACGACTCTAAAGTCGTCCTGAAACCAAGGCATGGTTACATACCTAAGGTGCTCTCTACTCCATTCAGAGCACAGGTAATAACTCTATCGGCGCTTCCTCCTTCGGAGCAAGACCAAGAGTTGGATTTGCAAGACCAAGAGTTGAATTTACTCTGCCCTGTCAGGGCATTGAAAGTCTATGTTGAGCGCTCCGCTCCCTCCAGGAAGTCGGATCAGCTATTTATATGCTTCGGTGGCCACACCAAGGGTTCTCCAGTCACGACGCAGAGACTTTCCAAATGGATAATTGACGCTATTATGCTAGCATACTCTTCTTTGGGCTTTCAATGCTCCATGGGAGTAAGAGCCCACTCAACCAGAGGCGTTGCCTCTTCCTGGGCCTGGTCTAGTGGTGTGTCCATTGCAGAGATTTGTGCGACGGCCGGCTGGGCCTCGCCGTCCACATTTGCCAGGTTTTATAATCTGGACATCCTGGCCTTACAGGCTCGGGTACTTTCTGCATAAACAGGGCACTCTGTCATTTGACAAAACCAGTGCTTGGCGTTTGCCATCTTCATGTACGCTCTTGGCCCTCACTGAGCTCAGAGGCTGTACTAAATTATCTTGGGACGATTATAAAAAGCTGGGCTGACCTCTCTGAGTTTGGCCCTACTGCCTCCTGTGGGGCTTCGCTGCAAAAAACTTGGTCCCTCTGGGCCCCCCTTGGGTGCTTAAGGCAAGCTCAAGTATTAGTCTGTCCTCTAGCATAGCACGGCGGGATTGTACTGGTTCCCCAAAGCGTCTTAGCAGATGCAGTACGAGTGAAGTATCGATAGGTAACGTACTCGGTTACTAACGTAACCTCGGTTCCCTGAGATACGGAACGAGTACTGCGTACTTTGTCGTGCTCTGTAGCTGCACGACTCAGTCATTGCTTCAGTCGAAGTAACCTGAGGATCCTACGGCGAAATGCCAGATTATATAGCCAGATGGCCCCACCCATTTTGGCGGGCTTTGGCGGGCTTTGTCACCATAGGCTCGTGCAACTCTGCTGCCTAGCCATTGGTTCGTTTTTATTCACTGCACGAACCAATGCCAAGGCCGTGCAGTTACACTGCGTTATTGAAAGGCTTCAGTCATCTGAGAAAAAGGAGTTTTCACCCCAAAGCGTCTTAGCAGATGCAGTACTCGTTCCATATCTCAGGGAACCGAGGTTACTTTAGTAACCGAGTACGTTTTCTACTTATCTGAATCATTAGACAGTCCTGACATTGTGTGAGTGATACTCTGAGGTGATGCACTATCAGTCTGAAGTGAAAATGGTTTGTGAAAACAGCGTTTACATTTTACACCAATCTAAACTGTTATACAAAACATCTTAAGTTTTTAAGGACTTCAATTTGTAATATTGCACCAGATAGTCCTGACATTGTGGGAGCGACAATGAGGAGGTGGTACTTGTTATCTGAAGTCAAAGTGGTCTGTGGAAACGGGGAGTTTCCTTTTTAAACCAATCCAAATTGACAGACAAAGCAGCTTAAATATGAGCTTTTAGAGGGCTTTTATTTTGGAATTATACATCAGATAGTCCTGACATTGTGTGGGTGACTCTCTGAGCAGGTGTACTATCACTCTGAAGTGAAAGTGGTCCGTAGAAACAGGGAGTTTCATTTTTAATACCAATCAGAATTGACAGACAACATTGTTTTCGGGGACTTTTATTTTGTAATTACACATCAGATCCAGACATTTGTGGTGTAATTACACATCAGATCTAGAAATTTGTGGGAGTGACACTCTGGGGTGCTGTACTATTATTCTGAATTGAAACTGGTCTGTGGAAACGAAGTCTTCTCTTTAGAGCTATCCAAATTCACAGGCAGAACAGGTAGAATGAGTTTTTGGAGGGA
>NW_015552573.1:107761-108488 GCF_001515605.1 Sinocyclocheilus anshuiensis
GCAATATCAGATCGTCCTGAAACTGGCGGAGGGACACCCTGGGGTACTGGACTATTAATCTGAATTCAAATTAGTCTGTGGAAACAGGGAGTTTCCTTTTTAGAGCTATCCAAAATCAAAGACAATACTGGTCATATATGATTTCCATTTTACACCAATCTAAACTGTTATACAAAACATCTTAGTTTTTGAAAGACTTCAATTTGTAATATTGCACCAGATAGTCCTGATATTGTGGAAGCGACAATGAGGAGGTGTACTGGTTATCTGAAGTCAAAGTGGTCTGTGGAAACAGGGAGTTTCCTTTTTAATACCAATCAGAATTGACAGACAAAATTGTTTTAGAGCTATCCCAATTCAGACAAAACTGGTCATATATGAGTTTTTGCAGGTCTTTTACTTTGTATTGCAACATCAGATCGTCCTGAAACTGGCTGAGTGACACCCTGGGGTACTGGACTATTAATCTGAATTGAAATTGTTCTGTGGAAACAGGGAGTTTCCTTTTTAGGGCTATTCAAATTCTCAGGCAGAACAGGTAGAATATGAGATTTTAGAGGGCTTTTATTTTGTAATGCAACATCAGATCTTCCTGAAACTGGCTTAGGGACACCCAGGGATACTGGATAATTCATCTGAATTGAAATTAGTCTGTGGAAACAGGGAGTTTTCTTTTTAGAGCTATTCAAAATCACAGGCAGAACAGGTAGAATATGAGATTTTGGAG
>NW_015552573.1:108672-109037 GCF_001515605.1 Sinocyclocheilus anshuiensis
AATCTGAAGTCAAAGTGGTCTGTGGAAACAGGGAGTTTCCTTTTTAAACCAATCCAAATTGACAGACAAAGCAGCTTAAATATGAGCATTTAGAGGGCTTTTATTTTGGAATTATACATCAGATAGTCCTGACATTGTGTGGGTGACTCTCTGAGCAGGTGTACTATCACTCTGAAGTGAAAGTGGTCTGTGGAAACAGGGAGTTTCATTTTTAATACCAATCAGAATTGACAGACAAAATTGTTTTAGAGCTATCCCAATTCAGACAAAACTGGTCATATATGAGTTTTTGCAGGTCTTTTACTTTGTATTGCAACATCAGATCGTCCTGAAACTGGCTGAGTGACACCCTGGGGTACTGGACT
>NW_015552573.1:109702-110238 GCF_001515605.1 Sinocyclocheilus anshuiensis
GTATATGATTTTTGGGGGCTTTTATTATGTAATGCAACATCAGATCGTCCTGAAACTGGCTGTGGGACACCCTGGGGTACTGGATAATTAATCCGAATTGAAATTAGTCTGTGGAAACAGTGAGTTTCCATGTTAGAGCTATTCAAAATCACAGGCAGAACAGGTAGAATATGAGCTTTTGGAGGACTTTTATTATGTAATGCAACATCAGATCGTCCTGAATCTGGCAAATCACAGGCAGAACAGGTAGAATATGAGTTTTTGGAGGGCTTTTATTATTTAATGCAACATCAGATTGTACTGAAACTGGCTGAGTGACACCCTGAGGTAGTGGACTGTCAATCTGAATTGAAATTGTTCTGTGGAAACAGGGAGTTTTCTTTTTAGAGCTATTTAAAATCAAAGACAAAAATAGTCATATATGAGTTTTGGAGCGCTTTTATTTTGTAATGCAACATCAGATCGTCCTGAAACTGGCTGAGTGACACCCTGGGGTAGTGGACAGTCAATCTGAATTGAAATTGGTCTGTGGAAAG
>NW_015552573.1:111004-131410 GCF_001515605.1 Sinocyclocheilus anshuiensis
CGATTTGCGTGCATTGTGAGCGTTTTTCGATGAAAAAGCTCCGCTCTCGTTTGTCTCTTTTTTCGAGGAAAGAGGGACAGCCATCTGCTCCCCATGGTTCAGGACCCGCCGCTGCTGAGGCACGGAGGAGAATGAGCTCATGGGGTTCGCAGTTGGACCTGGCTGATAAGTTTAGGGAGGGGCTTTCCTTCTCGTGCTCGTTGGCTGCGGACGAGAGAGAGCCGCTGGAGGATGATGTTATCTCTTTGACATCATCTGATCCGGGGGCCAGTGCTCTGCTGGGTTTAGCCCAGGAACAGCAGGAGATGTCTGAGGATGGCGAAGAGTCCATTCCTTCCTGATTTGCATACTAAAATCGAGAAGGAATGGAAGAGGCCGTTTTCTTCTCGCACCTATCGATTCCAGCATACGAGTTATGCCAACATCGAGGCGATGCGTGATAACGGCTATGAGAGGATGCCCCCTGTAGAAGGAGCTATTCAAAATCAAAGACAAAAATTGTCATATATGAGTTTTTGGAGGGCTTTTATTTTGTAATGCAACATCAGATCGTCCTGAAACTGGCTGAGAGACATTCAAAATCAAAGACAAAACCAGTCATTTGAGTTTTTGGAGGGCTTTTATTTTGTAATGGGAAATCATACAGTCCTGACATTGGGGAAATGACATTCTGGACTGGTGTACTGTTAATCAAAAGTTAAACTTTTTTTGTGAAAACAGGTAGTTTTCTTTTTATAACTATGCGAATTTACAGATAAATATGGTTATATGCAAGTTAATTAAAGGGTTTTATTTTGTTATTTCTCACCAGTTTTTTTTTTTTTTTGAAAATTCTACATTTAATATTACTCAATATTTTAAGTCATTTTCGTTTTTATTAGAAAGTTTTTTTTAAACATTTGTATTATTTTAAATGTATCCATTAATTGATTGATTCATTCATTCATTCATTAATTGACTGAATAAACTGTCTCAATAAATGAATGCCAGTATATGCGCGCACCACAAAACAACGTGGCGGCTAGAATGGCCGTGTTTTTCAAAGTGGAGGCTGGCTTGACTGCAGTGCGTGAGGAGGGGATCTGTCAAATGAGGTGCCGGATCAGATTTCGGACAAATTCGGAGGTGCCGGATCAGGATCCGGCTTGTTCCGGCACAAATTAAGCCCTGGTTGTGGGACTATATTCTGTCATAAATCGCATACCATTCATTGCTGAACTTTCTACCGTCCGTTACTGGAAATTAAATGAAATTACTGGTTGATATGTCCTGATCGCAATAAAGTTTACACACGCTTTTGGTCCGTGAATTAGATCTCGCTCGGGAGGCGCGCTGTCTGTGGAGGTTTGGCCAGTGTTGTAATGTCATTCTCAAAATAAAAGAAGAACGTCTTAGTAGGTACTCTGTAACTCACTTTTTATTGAACCAAGTCCTACCTCCATCATTCATGTTCATTTTCCTTCTCCCTGCCCATCCCCCCACCTCTCATACATTCTCACGAGAACTCCTACAACTTTACTACATCCCTTCCCTTGTTAATATTTAAGTCTATAACTTAAATAACTTCTTTACTATATAAACTAACAAAAAAAAACTTCCTTTTTTTTCATACTAAACAAAGAAGGGTTCTATGTAGCTAACACAACCTCCACTTTCTTGGGGTCAGGTTTAATTCCTTCAGATGTGACTAAGTGGCCCAGCACCTTTATTTGATTTAGTCCAAAGGAACACTTGTCTTAGTTCAGTTTAAGTCCTCTTTCTTTGAATCGTTCAAACACTGCTCTCAATCTTTCCTCCAGCTCACTGTCAGCCTCAGCATACACAACTACATCATCTATGTACCAAACTACACCTGGTAATCCACAAAGTATTGAGTCCATGGCCTTCTGATAAGCCTCTGGTGCACTAGAAAGGCCAAAAGGAACTTTTCGGAAACGGTAGCATCCTCTGTGAGTGATAAAGGTTGTCAGATTTCTTGACTGTTCTGCTAAATCAACCTGCCAAAATCCTTTCCTGGCGTCCAATTTAGCAATAAGAAACTCCTTTAAAAAACATTAAAAATCGTTCTGATCCCTTCATTTACTTATCGATTTGTTCACTTGTATATATTTAATTTTCTAATTGTTATACCTATATGTATGTACCTTATACCCTACATATGTGCTGCTACACGTTTGTTTGTTGTTTTGAAGATAGTGTCTGTTGTCTTTGAACTGTTAGCTATTTGTTTCTGCTGTTAAAACCACACAAAGAGGCAAATGGATGAATATTCTGGGATGTTTATGTTTCTTTTTGTTGCAATTATTATTATTCGTGTTTTTTTTCCTGTTAATAGAAATGCCTATAAATAAAGTATTCAAAAAAAAAATCGTTCTGATCCCAAACTTTTGAACGGTAGTTTATTTAGGCCTATAATATTAAAACAAAAAATATGATTAATGTGATTCGTGTTTAAATAAATTTTTTTTTAATGAAAACATGACTTTATTTTTCAAAAAACACATCAAACAACAGGCAATTTCAAATGCCTACATTACATAAATGAATAATTCATAAATAATTCGATTTTCAAGTGCTCTGGGGATTGTAAAATGTGAATGTCAATAACTATGAGACATATCATTTGAATCATAACATCACCTCTCATTTGAGAGCAAGCATGAGACAGTCTCAGACTGGAGGGATTTTGTCCATGGAGCAGCCACATTTCTCAACAATCATATTGGGGAATTCTGCCACCTCGATTTCAGTGTAATCTCCCTTTTTCACCAGGTACATCATGGGCAGCGGCACACTCTCCATCACCGCACAGGTCCTCTGCCCGTATCCATAGTAACCGCGTTTGGGCTGCTTGCATCCTCCTGCGCATCTGAAGGCCTGGTACCCGGCCGGCTCAATGATCCAGTACTGAGTCCAGGTCAGCTCACGGAAATTGATGAAATGCTCCTCCCGGCAACACTTGCTGCTGTTTGGGCTGGAGTTACAGTTCCCCTGAGATCTGTTGACATGGATGTTAAGGATTTTAGTTGAGGAATATATGATTGACAGGTATAAAGTTCAATGCAAGTCATGTAAACTAAATAAGCTGCAGCTTGATAACAATACTCACCCATATTCATCCAGGTTTAAGGTGTACAACACAAGTTCAGGTGCACCCATATCCTTCTCCAGGGTGTTTTCTTTCGGGTCCTGTGTGGCAAAGCACACTCTTTTGGCCATCTCAGCTGCATAGCTACCAGGTCTCTCTCCTTCAGTCCACACCTCCAGATGCAGAGGTGTTTTCTTTTGGGCTTTAGACCAGTAATGAATGGCCTGAGTCACGTCAAAGCTCCTCCAGCCAGACTCGTGGATGGGAACCAGTCTATTAAAATAGTGAATATGGACACATAAGTTCCCATTCATGCATTATAAAATTAAATACTGTTATTATTTGTACATTTATTTATGTTTTTATTATATTTCGGCATCTGATGTACCTCGAGTCAATGAGTGATGTTCTGTTGGAGCCGTTTCCCAGCACTTCCACCCAGTAGATGCTCACTCTAGCGTTGTTAATGGGTCTGTGGTGCCTTCGCTCAGGTTTGGATGGATTCTGTGCAGCTGTTTGGAAAAGTTTCAGTTCGGCCATAGTGACCTCAGTGTTTTCTTGCAGTCTGGCCTCCATGTCGAACACAAGACGCTGACGGGTTGTGTCAGAGTACTTGATTTCTCCTGTTATATCTGTCAAAAACAGAGAACACATTAGATTATAGTTTATGGCAGATGCACTGTGAAAATGTTATCGTCTTAATGTTTTGGCATCCTTTTTTGATATTCGGCATAATAATTTTAACTTCTTGATCAGTAAGTAAATCCATAGTAGTCAAAAAATTGCTGTAATGATATAAATTGAAAATAATTTTAATGGTAGAATTTGGCGACAAAAGTTAATTAGTTGCAACAGTTATGAACTCAATGAATACTTTCACAGGAATTAGTTGCAATAGTTAATATGAGCTCAGTGAATACTTTCACAGCATTTATTCATTTTGGTTAATGTTAATTTTGACATATTAATAGATTTTTAACATTAATGTCGCAACAACAATATATTAACATCAATTAAGAAAAAACTATTATATAAATAATTTGTAAATGTTATTAGTTTATGGTCCACTTATTTGTTGCATTCGTTATTGTTAGTTGCATTAAACCAATTACACTATCTAATATTAAAATATAGAATATTATGCACAAATTTGTTACTGTTTTTTAAAAGTTCATTTCATTTTGCAAGTGCACTTTATGTATCTATGCTTTTGTTTATGGGCTTAATCTATTTCAAATCATTTTTACATGATTTATAATTGCATTTTTATTTATTTATTATTTCTAAATCATTTTTGCAAAGAACATTTAGCATTTATTTATTATGCAACTAATTAATTTTTTTTTATATATATATATATAAAATTTATAAATGTAATTATTAGTGCATGGTCCAGTTATTTGTTACATTTATTGTTGCTCATTGTTTGTTACCAAATACATTGACTAATATTAAAATATAAAATACAATGCACACATTTTAAAACTTTTTTACAGTTCAATTTCATTTTGTAAATATAACCCACCTGCATTCCCATGGATTCCTCTAAGAATTCCCGCCAGGCTTGGCAGAGATCTCCTCCTGCGCTTGTGATGGAGTTTCAGCATGGACAGATATTTGTTCTTGACTTGAGCTGGGATGACTAGATTTTCCAAATCTCTCTTCTGAATCCTGGGGAGTTCGGTTAGTCTGAGTTTTTGGAGCATCGCCTGCTTCATATCCTCATGGTCGAATCCCTGAGTGAATGAGATCACTGTGGTGCAAATGAGCAGCTGGATGAGCAGAGCCATGCTTGAAGTAGTGATGCCAGTGTCGCTCTCCTGATTGAATGACTGACTCTCTTGAGTCTCTCAGGGTTTATATACAGTCGCCCCCTCCCTCCCCCCACCCCGTCTAGCTCTTCACACCTCTAACAAAGGGGAGACAACCTAAAAAAGACACCCTTCAAAGCCATGTCCCATTTAGACCACCTATTGTTGCTCATTACTTTATTTTTTCAAATGCATCCTAAGTATGTTCATTATATATTTTTTATATATTTTTATTTGATTTTTTTAATATAAATTATATTAGTTATATATTTTTGTATATATACATATAAAATATAACGATGTGGATTTTTACATTTATTTATCAGATTTATCAGCAAATGTATACATTTATTTATACATTTATTCAAATAATTTTATTTTCAAAATCAGTTCTAATATCTATTTGATTTGTAAAAAATCTACATTTTTATTTGATTTTTTTAAATATAAATTATATTAGTTATATATTTTTGTATATATACATATAAAATATAACGATGTGGATTTTTACATTTATTTATCAGATTTATCAGCAAATGTATAAATTTATTTATACATTTATTCAAAATAATTTTATTTTCAAAATCAGTTCTAATTTCAAAGCAATGTTTACATTATTTATGATTGTTAGGTATGTTCAGGTCATTATATATTTTTATGTATTAAACAATTATAATTATAATATTAAATGTAATTTATAATTGTAATTATAAAATTATAATAAATTATATATATGTATGTATTTATATTTATGTAATTATACATTTATTTATCAGTTTAATCTATTTCAAAGCATTTACTTTTACTTTTATTTTATTAATTTTATTACATGCATCCTTTCTAAAGCAGAAATTAATGTTTTTGTGAATAAAATGTAGCTTTTATTTATTTATTCTGCAGCCAATAATTTTTTGTCAATTGTGTGGATGTAATTAGTGCATGGTTCAACTTATTTGTTGCATTCATTTGCTTTGTTTCTGTCTATATTTCAGTTCGGACCCTTCTACTTTCCAGCTGTAACCGTCTTTGGTAAAAGCAGCAGTGTATTTGGCAGGGCAGAGGAGAGAGGAAAGTGTATTGAGAAATGGCCACCCCTGCTGTCATTATTCCACAAACAGAGGCAGTGAATCCAGGAGTGTGTTCAGGGATGTGGATTGGAGGGAGTTTCTCAAGGGGGTGATTATCTGTTACTATTGCAGGACTGCTCAGACCTCTTCTGTCCTGCCAACATGGGACTAAAGTTACCGCAGTCTGTGTATTGTGTATTGGGGCTGCAGGTTGTCCTGGGGATGTCAGACAATGTCGGCACAGGAACGGCTGATGACGGATCACGTCACGTCAGACAGCTAAGCAAATTTACTTGCTACACAGCCATGTTTTCATGGTAATCGTGTTATTATCTGACGCTGTTTGTCAGGATGGGCAAGACAGTATAATCCAATGTTTATGAATCAACATGGCTATTATCATTCTAAATGATGTCAATAGCACTACAGATAAGCCACATTTTCTCTAACATAAATTTAAGAACTAAAATTCATACAGAACTTGAAACCTTTATATTTTATAAAAAAAACAATTTTAACCTGAAAACCAAACTCGATATTTGAAAAACTGCAGCCATGTTTGTAGTCTGAGATTAAAAATTATAATAATAATAAAATAATTATAAAACAGGTTAGCATTTAACAGTTTTTTTTAACATTATTTATGATTGCATTTATTATTTTAAAGTTATTTATTTAATATTTCTAAAGTGTTTTTGTGAAAAAAATAGCTTTTATTTATTTATAGTGCAACTAATACAATTTTGTAAATGTAACTGCTGTCCTATTGCTGACATGAGAATTTGAAAAAGTCATAAGAATTTGTCGT
This sequence comes from Sinocyclocheilus anshuiensis, assembly GCF_001515605.1. Taxonomy (NCBI): domain Eukaryota; kingdom Metazoa; phylum Chordata; class Actinopteri; order Cypriniformes; family Cyprinidae; genus Sinocyclocheilus; species Sinocyclocheilus anshuiensis. The sequence continues at coordinate 117,779 of NW_015552573.1, forward strand.
AAAGACTTAAAAATGCTAAATGTGTGCGTTTACACAGTTGTATCTCTGTAAAAAAGTTAAAAAAGTTAAAAAAGTTTTCTTGATTAAAGACAGTGACAGTTTGACATTTGACAAATGAATAAACATAGAAAGAAAATCATTTATAGTAACAGTTAAAAATGTATGTAGATAAATATGAATATATTTAATGCCCCAGATTTATTGTAATAAATTATTTATTTATTATATGATATAATTTATATTTTATTATTATATTAAATATTTTAATACATTTTAATAATTCCGATGTTTTAGTACATTTGAAATATTTCGAATTTTAAAAACCTTGGAAACCTTTTCATGAAAATAAAGTACTTTTTTTTTCATTTTTTAAATTTTTTTTTTATTATTAGTAGCAGTATTTTTATTTATTTATTTATTTAGTAGACCATTATACTTATTTTTGGGCTGTGCTAGTTAGTATAAGATATTATTAAATTATACTTAATTTAATAATACTTAGTTTCAGTTCATTGTATATTTTTAGTGGTAAATTCTTGACTAGTCCAGTTAAAACGGTATTGAGTTTAATGTTTTGAATACACACCATCATACCAAAAGATCTTAGGCCTGAGACTTTCAATGACTCATTAAGCCCAACTGTTATTTCTAGCTATAGACGGTTGTTTTGGAGGGTGGGGTGTTGCAGTTGACTTTCTTTGATTTCTCCATGCTGCAGATTCTAGCACATCAATTAATTAGATGATCTAGACTGAAAGTGATATTTCTCATTTTCTAATTGCATATGAAAAGGGATCAGAAGGATTAAACCAACAATAACACTCTCCTGATTTTAGCCTTTTAATCAAGAGCCCCAATAAACACAAAAGGTGTTAATGATGAGCGTTAGAAGCTGTTCACTGAAACCAGCCCAGCTACACACATCAGTGGTTACTGCTATGATGGAGGGCTTTATTTGATCCACTATCAAGGCTAATAGAAATGAAATTAAGCTATTCAGCCAGACAAACTGTTAATACACAGTCTGCTTTGGTTTTCTTTGCTTGAAAATGCCAAAAACAGAATAAAAAGTTTATTCTGCATCACAGTTTGCCATAAATTCTGTTCGTTCATTTATTCTGAAATAACTCTTCACAATTTATTTCCATGAATTTCATGCAGCCAAGTAGTAAAATGACCAGCAGGTGACGCTGCTTTACCATGTCTTTGCAGGAAAGTCATCTAAGACTGTCTGGATAGATTTTTTCAGCCCTAAGGGGGAGCTCTGGCATTTGTAGAATTGACCAAAATGTAAAGAAAGTGACCTGACATGTGGCCAAGTATGGTGACCCATACTTGGAATTAGTGCTCTGCATTTAACCCATCCTAAGTGCACACACACAGCAGTGAACACACACACACCGTGAACACACACCTGGAGCAGTGGGCAGCCATTTATGCTGTAGTACTGCACAATTACATACAGCGTCACATTATTTGATAGTTTTTATTATTATTATATCATAATAACATATTTAATTTAATCAATTTTAATCGGCCACCTTTATTTATGCTATCGGCAGTTTGCAGAGGTTCAACTTTATTTCCTTCATTGGTAATTCAATTCAGTGTGGCTTAATAACTTGCAATTAACTTAGGACTGCAGGTTGTGACATTTGTACCACTTGGGTGTTACTTAAACATTTAAGCAAGCAATAAAAGTGAATTTTTAAAATGTTGTTACATTGTATTTATTGTACTTGGACGTTTACAGTGAGAGCAACTTTTCTGTATTTTACATTTCATAAACATTTTTTTATAAACGGACAAATATGCCCCACATAAATGTATTGGAATTTAAAATATACAAAAGAATGTTACAAAGTTTTCCATTTGAAAAGATATAAGTAAAAAAAAAATAATGAATTGAGTGACCATATTGTTCTAGAATAGACAGACAGACACATAGACAGTATGATAGATTCAACTAAACTACATTAAACCATCTATAAAAGCATGCTTAATACCATAAAGAATAAAAATAATCTTAAAAAGTGTGAACACATGTGACCCCAACCTGCTCCACCCCCATTCCTAACTTCCCTGCTTAAGCAAAACAGCTTTACAGAGTGTATTTACAGTATGTATGCCTATTTTTTGTTTGTATACATGTGTATTTATGGACACACATTTATGTTTATGTTTTTGTGTGTTTATATTTGTGTCTGTTTTTGTGTATTTTGAAAGTGTCTCTATGCGTTTACATGTGCATGTCTGTTTGTTTGTGTGTATGTTATGTTTGTTTTAATTGATATGTTATTTCTTAAAAAATTTCTGAGACTGTATCTATATCTGTATTTATGTATGTTTTATAGGCACGTGAATGTCTATATACGTATGTGTACAATATGTTTATGTAAATGCATGTATATATGTAGCCTGTAGTATATATGTTGTATGTTTATTTTGACGTGTATGTGTTTGGATGTGAAAGGACGCGCGCGTGTGTGTGTGTGTGTGTGTGTGTGTGTGAGAGAGAGAGAGAGAGAGAGAGAGAGAGAGAGAGAGAGAGAGAGAGAGAGAGAGAGAGAGAGAGAGAGAGAGAGAGAGAGAGAGAGAGAGAGAGAGAGAGAGAGAGAGAGAGAGAGAGAGAGAGAGAGAGAGAGAGAGAGAGAGAGAGAGAGAGAGAGAGAGAGAGAGAGAGAGAGAGAGAGAGAGAGAGAGAGAGAGAGAGAGAGAGAGAGAGAGAGAGAGAGAGAGAGAGAGAGAGAGAGAGAGAGAGAGAGAGAGAGAGTCTAGTCGCCATGTTTCTCCTTATCTTTCCTGAATCACACTGAGTGGCGGCGGGCAGATGAGAGAGATTCACCCCGTCACCCCGCATCCACACCATCCTCCTCCTCCTCCTCCTCCTCCTCATCTTCACCCCGTCATCATCATCCTCTGACGGACTTCATCCCGTGCGTAGGACTTACTTTTGAGGAATTATTAATGGGAAAAGGACTATGGAAAACTAAGCGACACTCAATCGGTGCCTTGGAGAACTTCGCGAAACTCACTTTTTGCGGACATAAACACATTTTATCCATCTTTTCCACACACGTAATGCCTAAATGTCACATTTGGGGGGCGTGTCATGTTATTTTTGTTTGTTTTGAGGAAAATTCTCTTTCAGGATGAGATCAAAATCTGTTAGCTTGCTAGCCGAACGTCTTTATTAGCCTGATCGTTAGCATCAGTTATATTAACCCGTTAAAGTTGAACAAACTGGGAATGTTTTTAAGTCTATATACTTGACATGGTTTGACACTAGTACTTGTTAATATTAATACACGATTTTTTTTGTATTTATATGAGAGAAAAACAGTTAAGATACATTGTGTCGCGAGAATGTTAGCTCGTTAGCTTGAGTAGCTACAGAGAAGGCACTTAAATGTATGTAAATTAATAGTTACAAAACGCAAGAGATAAATTACAGTTTTACACAAAAGTGCGAGGTCTTTTTGGATGAATGGCTTAAATTGTCCCCCTCATTTGGTGGTTTGTTGGTCACTGAGTACATAGTACATTAAAAAGATGTAGTGAGAAGTTTTATTAAAGTATGAAATAAAAATTAATTTTGAGTTTACTGCAGTTTTGTGACTGCATTTTTCTGTGATGATGGGTGGTTTATATTTATAGCTATTTACAGATCCCCTCCAAAGAGTAATCGCGTATTTGTATCTATTTTAATAACATTACACTACATATTTTGCACTGACATTCGATTTGAACCATGTCTGGAGAAGTGCGTTTGAAAAAGCTGGAAAAACTGATTCTGGATGGTCCTGTCCAGTCCAATGGACAGTGTTGTAGTGTGGAAACTCTTCTGGATGTTCTCATCTGCCTTTATGATGAGTGCATCAACTCCCCACTCAGAAGAGAGAAGAACATTGCTGAGTTTTTGGAATGGAGTGAGTATAATGCTTTAAAAACATGTTTCCTAAAATCAGTGCATTTCATATTTAAACCGTATTAAATCAGTTTATTTCATGCACAGACCATTTTAAATCAATGCATTTAATGTTTAAACCCTAGTAAATCAATGCATTTTATGTGTAACCCATATCAAATCAATGCATTTCACGTTCAAGCCATCTTAAACCAATGCATTTTATGTTTAACCCATTGTAAACCAGTGCATTTTATGTTAAACCCATATCAAATCCATGCATTGTAAGTCATTGTATTTATTGATTAAATCATCTTATTATGGTACCAAACCTAAGTTCAGTAGATGTTTGGGTTGCAAAGTACTCATAAATAAGGATATTTCCCTGAAGTTCATGCAACAAATGTCTTTAAGCCACATTTGGCAGCACTAAATCATAGGTGTGTGTGTGTACAGCCCTGGAAAAGTCAAGTAGCAACATGCTGTTAAATTCTGAGCCATCATACCTGCACGTTGAGCATGGGGCATGTATTGAAATTACCTCAGAAAGGGAGTATATGATATTAGAATTTGATTAAACAGTGTCACAAACCATTTTGATTTATAAGTACATGTGCTATCGAATATCTCGAAGGGATAGTCGAAAAGTAATGAACGAAATCTACTTCTGCCTGTGGCAGTGTTCTGACACTGAAGGTTGTGCTATTCACTGTCTTGGTAATTAATCTTGGTAATCAAACTGGTTCCCTATAGGAAAGGCTATGGCTGTGTAAATAAGGTAGAAAAAGACCCCAGGCTATACGGTGTCATTCTCTATATGGATAACAACACTGCTGATGGCTGAAATGTGAAATCTCCCCACTTTTGTTTTATACAAAGGATTTTTCCAAGCATGGAATATGACGTTGACATGTTTGGTGGTAAAGTTGTAAATGCATAAAAGGAATAGTTCACACAAAAATGACAGTTCACCGTCAAGCCATTCAAGATGTACATGAATTTTAGTTTTTTTCATGGCAACAGATTTGGAGAGATTTAGCATTACATCAATTGGTCTGCAGTGTATGGGTGCCGTCAGAATGAACAGTCAAAACAGCTGATAAAAAAACTGTAATCCACACGACTCCAGTCCATCAATTAATCTCTTGTGGAGCAAAAAGCTGCATGTTTGTAAGAAACAAAATCATCATTAATATGTTTATAACTTTTAATCGTTGCTTAAGGGTCCTCTATTCGTAATATTGCTTCCTCCAGCATAAAAGTCACTTCGTCTGAATCAGGAGAGAATTATCAAGCAGTGTTTACAAGCAAAAACAGTCTGAAACAGTTCTAAACAAACATGTGGGTGGATTTTGTGTGAGAGGACAACAGATGATGAACGTGTCACTGAAGGAAGTGAAGATTATGGAATCACATTTTGGCCAGAAGCAACAGTTTAAAGTTAAAACGCCTCAATGATGGATTTGTTTCTTACAAACACATAGCTTTTCTTTAACTTTAACTGATGGACTTGAGTGGTGTGGATTACTTGTGATGTTTTTATCAGCTGTTTGGACTCTCATTCTGACGGCACCCATTCACTGCAGAGGATCTATTGGTGAGCAAGTGAAGTAACGCTACATTTCTCCAAATCTGTTCTGATGAGCAAACTCATCTAATCTTGGATGGCCGGAGGGTCAATACATTTTCCACAAAATTTCATTTTTGCATGAACTATTCCTTTAATAGCTGGGCTGGGGAGTATTATGAAGTGACCATCATGTGACTACAGTGTAATTGACCATATACAGTGTAATGGGAAAAGTAGTTGCATTGTTTGAGTGTGTTTAATCAGGGGCCTCCTGACCCAGCTTAACTAAAGAATATGACTTTAAACTCGTTACGTTTTTAAGTTGAGCAGGAAATAACTGGAGCTCCACATCACATTCTACTGTGAATGAACATAGTGTGCTGTTTGTTTGTTTATTTTGTGGCCTGTCTTGCAACTACCCTGAATGCCTTGAATTGTAAACATTCCTTCCCTGTAAACAGAAGTCCTGACTGATGCACACAGTATATACCAAACAAATGTGGCAGAGCTTGAGAATAATAAACATCCACTGTAACACAATAATACAAAGGATAGATCATATTTGTAGGGACCAGAATACAAAGTGCGACTCCTTGCACTTGTAGACCTCTTGAGCTGAGCATATGCTATGTTTTAGGTTAATGCTTTGGGATTAGACACTGTGATTGCATTTTAATTCATTTCTTCTTGTCAGCCTTTCTCAGAATCATTGATGCTTAGATATATAGAAGAGCTTTCCAAGATTATTTGCATATATTCTTCAGGGATGGCTACTGCAGTGCTGCAGTAATGGAAGGAATTTGTAGGCTCTTCCGGGAGTTGATTTATTGTTTAGTTATAAAACTTCAATTCTGCATTTTAAAATGCTGTAAACAACTCCCTCTGTTGCATTAGGCTAAAATGATCCTTACACACCTTTCAGCCACAGGTTGGTTGGAGACGATGCCAGGACAAGCTTGAACTCGTGCCCAGATCATCAGCCAGATATGTGTTATCTCTTGTCGGTACTGGGACGACCACATGCTTCAGATGGGATTCCTTCATCATACCAGGCGTCATGGTTTGATTTATAATGTCTGGATGAGAAATACATAATGTGTTCTTGCTGAAATGTTTCTGTTGGTGTTGAATAGTCTATTCTAGTCTGGGCTGGTAACTGAAAGTTGTAGGTTCAAACCCTATAAGCTGTACTCATGAGGGAAACATTAACCTCGGGTTACCTCAAATCTGGCATCAAATTATTATAATTTATAATGGGCAAAAAAAGTACAAACTGTATTAGAAAAAGTAGGCATTGATATTGTCTGCTTTAACTATTTACTCAAGATAATCAGGTGATTAATGATGCTGATTATTCTTTTTAGAGATATATATATCAGGCATCTTTAAAAATAAAATAAAAGTGTGCTTTTAAACACATCAGTTGACTAATTAGCAATTAGTGTGGTGATTCCATGCTCTCTCTGCTGATTGGAAAGAGGCCTGAAGACTTATTTTAAGGCCATTGTAGGAATGTGCAAGTCACAGATGCTGTTCAGGCCCAACTGTTTGAAAGAAAAGGCTGACTCCGTGAACGGTGACTAACAACTACCCTCTGGTATTTGAAGAGGTCCCCCTGTGTTGTGAGTTTCCTTGGACAGCTGGTTTAAATTGACAACCCAGGCGGATTTATGTGGTTGTCCTGTCACAGCCCCAACTTCTGCTTTTCCACTGTTCTAGCTTTCATATGTACTGGATGAGTTTATTTATGCAGGTTGGGTTTGCTGTCAGGTAAAACCGGTCTCATATTTTGGGATTAGGTTTGGATTAACTTTGGGAGGTTTCTCGTATTCAAAGGTTAAATCCGCCTCATCACGAGATTTTCCTTTATATTCAGTCCTTATTTGTATCTGTATTATAGCAAGTCAACTCTTGTTTAGGAGTGTCATGCGCTGTGATTGGCAAAACCAATATGATTTTAGGGATTGTAAGAATCTTGTTGTCTGTCCTGAACGGATTGGGTTTAGGACCAGACTTGTTCCTCCATTGTTATTTGCTCTCTCGCAGATGAAAATGCTAGTGTAAACACTAGTAGTTGTTTTTTACAGAGTTAAAATCCGTTTATGTTTCATGACATTACTGATCTTCAGAAAATCTGGCTGGCTTATGTTTGGAGATCATGTTATTTTTGTCTTTTTTGACCTGACCTAATGTTATGGTCTTGTCTTTTTGAGATTAAAAACACAATTTAAATATTTTATCCCGATAAATTCACACCCTTAATTGTATTAACTTTCATTACACATTATATTGAGATCTACAGGTTATTTTGTTTGTTTGTTTATTGATTTCAGATTTTAAACCAATGTTTTTCAAGTTATTTTTGTTGTAGCTTTTAAATTATTGCACCTTAATCATAATATTTCAGTTTATGTAATAGGTCTTAAATGAATAGTTTTATGTATATGAAGTAACACTACAGACATTGAACAAAAGCTGAGGAGCTCTGACTATTTATTCTATGCCCGGTGTTTGTGCTATGCAGACATTTCACAGTGAAAATGCTCTTGATGTTGGAGTCGAGCAGAGCAGGTTTGAACATGGCATGCGCTCACAAGTATTTCTGAGGTCTTTCTGCAGTCTGGCTTTAAGCGCTTCTTTCCCTCTATGGAAATCGTGTTTTAATGATCCTGCCAGTGTCTTTGCCTTTATATGGTCTCTTGGGTATTGCTGGAGATAGATGTTGTGGTTCATTTGATTTGCAGCTCTGTGTCCTCTTACGCTGGAGACTGTGACAGTGATATATACACATTGAGCTTTCTGCATTCAGATCTTAAATGAACACCGACCTGTGCGTGCTGCAGTTGTTTTGGACACTTTGGAAACAGTGTAGGTTCTTCTTTGGAAGGCTTGACTTTTAAACTGTCCTTTATTAATAGACGTTATACACTTTCCCTGTTTGATGTATTGGAGGCCGTGATGGCAGTTCCAGGTGGTCTGTTTTCCATCTGTTTCTAATGCCCTGTAAAAGGATGCCTGACACTGTGGTAACATTTGATAGTCACGGCATTGTTTACATGGAATCTTGCTCATATCCCACAAAGCTGTGTGTGTAGATTTCATATCAACAACTCAGCTGCCTGACATTTTGGCTAATGGAGCTCATCCTCTTGAAGTGATATGTCTTGTTTGCTTCATATTAGGTTATCCATCTCAATGTCCTCATAATTTTCATCGTGAATTTGCGAAAAAGAATCAGTATATCCTATATCTTACTTGCTTAATATTGTGTTGATAGACTGATAAAATTCTTGGGAGATTTTTGGCATTAACTGATAATCTAATAATTTTGACTGATCATGTTTTGTGAAAATTTTCAAGAAATGAAAATATATATACTATATATTTATAGTATATAAAATATTATTATATCAGCATCGGCCATCCTGATTTTTGGGAATCTGCACTGGCTGTGCCACTTATTCTTAACCAGCTAGAGCAATAAGGAACTAGACATTTTGATTGTCACTTGGTTTCTGTTTCTATTATGACTTTCTGGGTAGTTCCAGTGAAACCTCATTGATCCAAAATCCACATTAAGCCACTGTAATTTTCTTACTCATTGTGTATTATTTGTCAGTAGAATATTGTTTCATTGCAATTAGGATGAGGTGTTAAATGACTTGGTCAAATGATAATTCATTGATCAGAGGTTAAAACCAGCAACCAACCCAGATCTTTAACCACTAGGCCACACCAGCCACAAACTATTATTGCTTTCTGTCATTTTACAGTTTTTTTTTTTTTAGTTGTGTGTTTAGAACCTCTTGCTGTTTGTTATTAAAGAAACGGCACACTCTTGCCAAAGGCATGACAGTAAATACACATCCTAATCAGGTGATTTCAACAGGAACGTGGAATCTGGAGTTGCGTGTTTGACGAGAGTGCTCAGATATACTATATTTTCTCCAGTTGTTTCCATAGAAGTGAGGCAGCACCATTAGTGAAGGATTTCTGATGGGATATAAGCAAATCACTTTGATCGAAAGTTCCTTGACTGTTTTTCAGTTTCTCTCTCACACATAGAAACAAATTGGATTAGATAACCTCATAAGACTTGAAATGTGTAACAACAATATTGTTGATTACTTAATAGGTGCTGATACATAAAAATGAGCAGTCATATGTTATCTACTCATGGTTTTGACATCATAATAACCATTATAATTTCTGAACAAGCAACTTAGTTTACTTAAATGGTCTGAGTGATCTGTTTATATGATATTATGTGGAAATGTTTAATGAGAACAAGCAATATTTTTGTTCATTTTTGGGTGAACGGTTCGTTTAAAAACCAAGTATGTTTGTAACTTCAGTATTTTGGAGCCTGCTTTGGTTTCAGCTAACTACATCAGTTTTTTATTTTTCAGGGTTAACTGAACAGCACAAGGCTCAGTGTCTGTACAAGAGACTGGATTTAATGCAGTCCAAGTGAAAAGAGATCTGTCTTTGTGTCTGATTGTGAGTGTCTGAACTCAATGTGACATTCATTGACCAATATAGAGTTCATTCATACGCAGCACACAGCATTGTAGCAGTACGATCTTACTTCAGTAGAACGTAGAAGCCTTTCCTCTCTTTATCATACAATGATTTATAGTTTACCCGATACTTACTGAGATCATTTATGGACTCAAATACATTTCTTAAGTTTTGGAAGAAAAAATGTAAGTGGAGTTTTCCAGTGCAAATCTTGCCACATGATGCAAAGGTGTTCTGAGTGGTTGCTAGGGTCTTCTAGGATGTTCTGGGTGGTTGCTAGGGGGTTAATTACTCATTACTCAAGTCAAAAAATCCCACTCCCAATTCTTTGATATTCTAGTCATGGATAGACTGGTTAATCTAAAGAAAAACATTGACTAACTGGCATTAATTTAACACATTTTAATAGTTCTTATAGCCTAATTATTGGGCTTAAATGTATCAAATTCAAATGTGTTAATTGCTCTTGGCCATTTGGGATGGTGGTGATCACATGCATCCTTGAGTTGAGTGCGTCCTCTTCACAGGTTTCAATAGAAACTCCTTGCACATCTTCTCAACCACACAGTAAATCATATTCTGTGTGCTTCATACAATAATGTTGGCTAATAATTGATTCTCATTGCTAAAGGTAGTCGTCCTGCAGTAGCCCCATACTTGTTGACGATGCTTTGTGATTGTACACACTCATGATTTGCAGTCTATAAGATACAAACCTCACTGTCAGGATCAGTCCCAATAACAGGGTAAATGGCAAATTTGTGCTGCCATTCATGATTAAACCCACACTTCTGTGACAAGACTTTTCTCTCTAATTAGATGTCAGGGGAAATGAGAATATAGGCCTGTAAGCTGCTCATTATCGCAAAATAAAACCTCTCGTACCACCTTGAACAGGTTTATTTTTTGATAATGGCAGGATGACTGTCTTATCCTTCTACTTGCCAAATAAGTGGACATGAAATATTGATGGAGTTATTTTATCACGTGAGGAAAACAAGTCACAGTGGCCAATTTTATTGTTTAGCTCAATCCCTGCAAGACTTTATTGCAGAACACCATCAATCTGTCCTTCACACCTGCTCAGAGATGCCTCTGAACTTTTGACTTGTGTGAATGTGCTGTAACTGAAACTGCTACAAAATCCCTTCGAGAAGATCAGGCCCTTATGGCTCACCATCATGAAGTGATGGATTTGAACGTCTTCAGTAATAACCTCTGCTGTCTCTCTCTCTCTCGCTCTCTCTCTCCACAGCCAAATCGTTCACTTCTAAAGTGAAACAGATGCGATTGCACAAGGAGGACTTCGAGATCCTGAAGGTCATTGGGCGAGGAGCTTTCGGCGAGGTAAGCATCCGTCTTGTGTTGATATTCTGGTAAAATGACTGGATCTGAATTCCCATACTATATAGCAGTGTCTCTCAAGTGATTGGTTGTAACCCAAAAATGTTCTGATAAGTTTGTTGTTGTCTTTTTATTAATAAAATTTTGTGCAATTAACAATTTTGGTATTATGCTGGGTTGCCGTTTGATGTCTAAAATGTCTTAAAATAGTATATTTTTTATGTGGAGTTTAGAACTTTCCAGTGCTTTTACCAGTGAACTACATACTCTACAAAATGTAAAAGTGTGTGAATTGGGATGCAGCCAGTCAGTCGTTTAAGTGCCAGAGAAGTGTCCAGGACCCCTGTGGTGCCATTGTTGTTTTTTGGGCAAAGAATTCATTCATGACCCAAAGGCATGCCAAGTTATTTTATATGTCATAAACTGAGTAAAGTACAGTTTGTTACCCTGTGAAAATGTGAAAGTGTTTAACCTGAGCTAACAGTTTAGCAGCCAAAATCAACCTATTTTCACTCTTGCATATTTTATGTTGGCAGAACGTGACACCGTCACCATCTGCAGAATGAGAGCTACACTGAGCAGATGCTGATGGGTGTCATGCTCTCTGAACGGAGCTCTTTGTAGTTGTCAAAGGGTCGTCTCTGAGTTAAGGTTGACCTATCACCCTGGCCGCCCCGCCCCGTGCCACCCTGATCCTGGTTTCATAAAGACACTGACAGGAGTCAGGCTTAAATCTCTCATGACATCTCTGGTTCTTCTCTGATAAGTGATTAATTGATGATTGACATTAATTTAATCGATTGTTGATTGATCAGTTTCATAGCTGGGAGACATGCATACATGCGCTTTCATCTTGTACCCTCATGCCATTAACAATTGTTTAAAAAAAAAAATACATGTAACTTTCTTATTGAAAAAAAATTATTTTTAAGTTACATTTTCAGTGATGTGTTTACATTTAAGGAAAGTTAGTTAATTAGTGATAAATTAGGTTATTTTGTACTACAGCAGTGGTAATAGTAGAGGACCAAAGTTAAAGATGCCAAGGATTCAATAATCTGTGTTCAGAAAATCAGTGAATCAGAGTGAATAACAAATGTTTTTGCTGTTGCTTTTCCCCCTGGTTTTCATTGCCTTTTTCATTTGAATTGCTCGCTCTTGTCTACCCACATATCTCGTACTGTTGACAATGTTATGACAGAAGTTAAATGTCATTTTTGAGTAATAATTCGTTTTCCAAAACTGTATTTCAAAGGCTGCATTGTGGGAGTTTGACCCATGTAAGGCTGTGTGTTTCAAGGGCACAATGCCAGTGCTCTGAATGCTATTTTTAAAGTCACTTTCCAGTCCCTGGGTCCTTTCGATCAGATATTTTCTTAAACTTGTAACAGATAGTATAACTTCTCTTAGCAACCGTAAACTGCATTTTTAAGGTCCGTGCCTTTGGGATTTGGTTCATTTTGAATCCCTATCAAGTGTATGGAAGAGAGAAGAGTGTGATTTCTGTCTGGAATAATGCTCGTATCCCGGCTCGGGCTGGAATGTGCAGACCTCTCAATGTGTGCTTGTTTTGGCTTATTTAATCGCAGGGAGTGAATCACACCGTTGTTTCGCTTGGACACCTTAAATTCAAGACAAATATATGTCCATTCCAATTCCCTTCCTTTTCCCATGATGCTTACACTTAAACGTCCGGACCAAACATAATTTTATTGATCCATTATGTGCCATTTAGGTGAATGCGTTTGGATCAATGTTCTCTATAATTTTGTTTTTGCTCAGCAAAACCTGTCATTATTACATTATTATATATAATAATTATATGCTATATATTTTATATCTTATATTTAAGATTAAATATTTAATAAATCATTATATATAAATAATAAATATATTTTACATTGTCCTGTGCATATATATTTAAAATTGAATGTATTATAAATGCTAAAATTATATAGAAATTTTATATACACTGAACAAAATTATAAACGCAACACTTTTGTTTTTGCCCCCTATTTTTCATGAGCTGAACTCAAAGATCTAAGACTTTTTTTATGTACACAAAAGGCCTATTTCTCTCAAATATTGTTCACAAATCTGTCTAAATCTGTGTTAGTGAGCACTTCTCCTTTGCCGAGATAATCCATCCACCTCACAGGTGTGGCATATCAAGATGCTGATTAGACAGCATGATTATTGCACAGGTGTGCCTTAGGCTGGCCACAATAAAAGGCCACTCTAAAATGTGCAGTTTTACTGTATTGGGGGGTCCGGGGGGGTCCGAAAACCA
>NW_015552573.1:131629-134784 GCF_001515605.1 Sinocyclocheilus anshuiensis
GTTACACGTGGTCTGCGGTTGTGAGGCCGGTTGGATGTACTGCCAAATTCTCTGAAACTCCTTTGGAGACGGCTTATGGTAGAGACATTAACATTCAATTTACGGGCAACAGTTCTGGTGGACATTCCTGCAGTCAGCATGCCAATTGCACGCTCCCTCAAAACTTGCGACATCTGTGGCATTGTGCTGTGTGATAAAACTGCACATTTTAGAGTGGCCTTTTATTGTGGCCAGCCTAAGGCACACCTGTGCAATAATCATGCTGTCTAATCAGCATCTTGATATGCCACACCTGTGAGGTGGATGGATTATCTCGGCAAAGGAGAAGTGCTCACTAACACAGATTTAGACAGATTTGTGAACAATATTTGAGAGAAATAGGTCTTTTGTGTACATAGAAAAAGTCTTAGATCTTTGAGTTCAGCTCATGAAAAATGGGGGCAAAACCAAAAGTGTTGCGTTTATAATTTTGTTCAGTGTATATATGTACAAAAGTAGTGGGACACCCCCTTCTAATGAACAGGTTTGACTATAGTAATTTCTTAAGTACAAATCTTAATGTAAAAGCATATAATGATATTCTAGGGAATTGTGTGCTTCTAATTTTATAGCAACAGTTTGGATAGGACCCTTTTCTATTCTAACATGACAATGCCTCTGTGTATAAGGCAAGGTTCAAAAAGAAATTATTGATTCAGTCAGTGTGGAAGAACTTGACTGGTCTGCAGAAAGCAAAGTCCTAATCCCAGCTGAACACCTCTGGTGTGACTTTAAATGCAGACCTTGAGACAAAAACTCATCACCAATCACCAATGACTTGTAAATATGGGTGCAGTCATTTTACACACTTCCAAAACTGTCGCAGCAAAGATGGAAATACAATTTTTAAATACATGAATTATGTTTCCATCTTTGTTGCCATACTTTTGTTCATATAATGTATGTACAAGTCATTGGTGTTTGGTGATGTACATAAATGCATAAAAATGCCTATATACGTAATAAAAAGTGGCTTGGGTCAGATTTCATAGTCATAGTTCAGAGTGTGAGTTATTAAAATCGGATTTGGGCTGTCAGTGAAATTGTCACTGGCTTGAGATCGAATTGCTGCCAGCTGATTGTGTTTTTACTTGTTGAGCCATGAGTTTGCATTTTTGTGAAGAATGCTTTCTTCCCTCAGTACGAGTTATATCATGATATCATAGGTGTGTGTGTGTGTGTGTGTACACCCATGGTAACCTGCCCTGCCCTGTAACTCAAGGTTTACACTCTACTGTAGAGCTGCACGATTAATCGTTAAAAGATCGCGATCTCGATTCAGACAACCACACGATCTCATTTCTAAATGACAACGATTCTCCCGTGTATAAACCTTTGACAAAGTCTTACCGGATCATTCAAATCTGTGTTCGCACTGCCGCTGACACACAGAGAGCAGTTACCATGTTTGGTTAAGAAACAGCTTCACAAACAGTCTTTTCAACTACACAGTATTATTTCTGTCCTACAGTCATTCATATTATCACAGAAATACTGGGATGAAATTTTATAATTCAGATATAAACATTGATGTCTATGGTAGCACGACCAAAATAGAGCAAATCCAAGTTTGAAAGTAACTGTCACATAACGTTTGTTTCTCGATTGCTTTTTTTCGCCACTAGGTGGCGAAAAGTGACTTAAAAATGTATAATTGAATGAATAATTTATTCAAGAGAATCGTTCAAAAACGCTGATTCATCCTGTCTATGGGAGCACGACCAAAATAGAGCAAATCCAAGTTTGAAAGTAACTGTCACATAACGTTTGTTTCTCGATTGCTTTTTTTCGCCACTAGGTGGCGAAAAGTGACTTAAAAATGTATAATTGAATGAATAATTTATTCAAGAGAATCGTTCAAAAACGCTGATTCATCCAGTAGGTTTATGAGTGAGTCGTTGAATCATTGATTCAAACAACTTTTTCATAATTTTAATATTAAATTGGTGTAATAAATATATTATATTTTAAATACATATACACTACCTTTTTTTAGATTTTTAATGTTGTTTTTAAATCTTAAAGAAGTCTCTTCTGCTCACCAAGCCTGCATTTATTTGATCGAAATAAAAGTATTAATTTATATAATCCCTATAAATAATTTGTCTGTCAGCAATGAATGCTGATCTTTCTATTCATCAAAAATCCTGAAAAAATTTACTCAAGTGTTTTAAATATTGATAATAATAATAAAATGTTTCTTGAACAGCAAGTCAGCATATTAGAATGATTTCTGAAGGATCATGGGGCTCTGAAGACTGGAGTAATGATGCTAAAAATTCAGCTTTGATCACAGGAATAAATTACATTTTAAAATATATTCAAATAGAAAGCAGTTATTTTAAATAGTAAAAATATTTAACAGTATTACTGCTTTTGCTGTATTTTGTATCAAATATTTGCAGGTTCGGTGAACAGAAGAGAATTCTTTAAAAAACATTAAACATCTTACTGTTCAAAATCTTTTGACTGGTAGTGTATATTAAAATGTTTAATAATTCATTCAAATTAATTAAACATGTGGGGTGACGAGCCATTCTCATGATACTGTATACTAAGCCGTGGAACTTGCTAACTAGCATGTTATTAGGAAAGGCGATTTGCAAAGATTCATAAAAGAATCTTATACTTCTGTAGGTGAGGCTGTATCACAAATGATTCGCGCGAACTTAAATGCATTTAGGTAGATCGGGGGCGCATTCCCTTCAAAAACAAAGGTAATCCACTGCATCTTCAGCGGCACAGATGTCGAGAATAAATGACGACTGCTATGTTCATTATTACTAGTGATCGACCGATATTGATATTTTATAACCGATACCAATTATTTGCATGTTTATGTGCCCGATGACCAATATGCAGAACCGATATTTATTTACTGTTATAAAGTAAATAAATGACTGAGTGAAGTAAGTCCATACTTCACTTTGGTTTTTTCTCCTTTCAGTCATCTTAAAAAAAGTGTTGAAAATTTGCAGTCTTTCATGTTAAATTGAATCTTCATATTACAACAATGAAAAAACATTTTATTTAAAGCATCCGCAGCAACACTAATATTAACAATAAGCAAAATAAATGTAGAAGGTCTAATGTTTTCAAATGGAGAAAATAAATAA
>NW_015552573.1:135492-140958 GCF_001515605.1 Sinocyclocheilus anshuiensis
TTCGTCTCTATTTCTTCGAGCCAAGCTGCACAAACTGCATATCAGGCATTTATGTAATACATCTAATTTGTGCATTAATGGCTGTTATGTTAAATAAAGTTTACTAACTACAGTAAATTAAGTACCTGTGCACTCCGTTGTTGTTGGCTTGTTTCCCCTCAGACGCGCTGCAATGGTGATCCTGCGTGCAATTCTCAAAACATCCACAAGATGGCGGCGTTTATCGGTGAATCCGATATTACAAAACCAATATCCGATTATTGTAAAATGCTTAAATATCGGGAAAAATATCGGTAAATCGATATATCGGTCGATCTCCTATCCAGAATCGTGCAGCTCTACTCCACTGTCACTGATAACCACTTCCATGTGTGATCTGGAAATCTAGATGGAACAAAAGCAACACAAAGTGGCTTATAATCGTATCAGGACCTCTAGAAATCCCCTCGTGCTTATTTAATGGAGGAGCCGGGTGTCAGATCTCTGTGTGTTTTCTGGTGCGTTACAGGTAGCAGTTGTAAAGGTGAAAAGTTCAGACAAGGTGTTTGACATGAAGATCCTCAACAAGTGGGAGATGCTGAAAAGAGCAGAGGTACAAACACTCTTGAGTCTTTCCATCTCTAAATGAATTAGTTTGGTGAGGAAAGCTTAGTTTTGAGTGTTTTGTGAACAAATTTGTCGCCTTATTTCCAGACAGCATGTTTCCGGGAGGAGCGTGACGTGCTGGTAAATGGAGACTGTCAGTGGATCACCAGACTGCACTACGCCTTTCAGGATGACAACTTCCTGGTAGGCTTTTGCCTTCTATCTATCTGTCTGTCTGTCTGTCCGTCCGTCCGATGTTCTATCTATCTGTCTGTCTGTCTGTCTATCGTTTTATATCTATCTATCTCTGTGTGTCGTTTCATGTCTGTCTGTCTGTCTGTCTGTCATTTTATATCTATCTGTCTGTCTGTCTGTCATTTTATATCTATCTTATCTATCTGTCTGTCTGTCTGTGTCTATTGTTCTGTCGTTCTATCATTCTATTCTTCTTTCTATCGTTCTGTCTATCCTCCTGTCTATCTGTCATTTTATCTATCGTTCTGTCTAGCTCGATATCATTCCATCGTTCTCTCTATCGGCGGCTCTAACTTTCAGTGTACAATTCTGGGCCTGCACATTTCTGTTGTATCTGGTGTCTGTCTGCTTTTACACTATTTAGTTCTGACATGTCTGTCTTCTGCAGTACCTGGTGATGGACTACTACGTGGGTGGTGACCTCTTGACTCTTCTCAGCAAGTTTGAGGACCGTTTACCAGAAGACATGGCTCGATTCTACCTGGCTGAGATGGTTCTAGCAATCGATTCTGTGCATAAGCTCCACTATGTCCACAGGTGAGACCATTCTGCTCACGAACCGGCCTGGTTTTACATGTCCTTCTCCCTTTTTTTTTAAATTTTATTTCTGCTGCATGACATTTGGAGCAAATTGCATGGAAATGATTTGTGTGTGCCGGTCTGTGGCAATGTGAATTCTTTTGGGAACGCAGGAAGGGACTAAATTGTTCTGATTTCAACAATCACAGAGGACATTTCAGTGCTGCCTTTGCTTGCTAAGTTGCCATTGCGTTCTATACACGGAGTGCACACTTCCAGGGATAACGTTCGGAGGCGCCTGGGCTCTCAGATGTGGCTCCAGTGGAATTGATTTATTCTGGTCTTACTAATTGCAGGCTGCTGCTGTGGAGCTCAGCAGAGGTCCATGCACCGTACATTATGCACTCTTGGAACTCAAATAAGGACTGTAATTACAGGTTTAGCCACCTCGGCCGTGAGAGATTTGTTTTGGACAATTTAAAAGGGGTACGATACTGTGGGCAACTCCCTTCCAAAGAAGGGAAAATAGACAAAGTTCCATTTTTACCCATGTTTAAGTGCGTTGTCCAGTTTTGGACAGATTTACTCAAGCTTGAAATGAATAGTTACATAACCTCATCCATAGTAAAACCCAAAGCTAAACTTTAGGTGCTGAGTAGACCGGATTGACAAAGGGACGGGCCTTCCATTGTTGTCATTTATGCAGGAAGTTGCCTATTTGTGGGCCAGGCTGTGAGTTTCCTGTCATTCTGTCCCTCATGCTGGATGCTTTACAGTATCACACAAGTTTTGCTGAGTGATTTTACTCTCTCAAGTGCTTATTATTCACTGTTAGAATATAAACGCATGTTTTTCCCCTGCAGCAGCGTGCTTGAGTTGATGCGCTCCATCTACATTCCTGCTGTCCAGTTAAAGCTGTTTGAGTGGTAGTCAGCGCTCACACCATATGTTCAGTGATAAACTGTGACACGTTTTGGCCAAGACCGCTGTTCCTCTTATCTTACATCTCTCTTATGTGAATGCACTCGCATGGCTGCGCTGGAGTTTTCATGGTGTGATTAGGAAGAATTTGTGTTTTTGGTTCCATATTTGGAGTTTTGTGTTAAATATATCTTATCGACTGAAAAGAAGTCAACAGAAAATTGAAACTGACCCCATGTACTTTCTTAACACATGTTTCTGGTCTTACTGTGCACAATTGTCCGTGCACATTTTTCCAAATACAAAATGCAATTTTTAAACATAACTGGTTTGCCTTTAAAATGATTGTCCTTTTGTTTTTATACTCCTCCCCTCAAACCACCTGTCACTTTTTATGATCCAATCAATTTCATAAGGATAAAATTAAGTCCCACTCTATTTTTTTTCCTATTACTCTATTGCATTTTGAAAATAAGTCCCTTTACAAAGTAAAGTATGTTGAAAACATTATTTCATTTTGATAGCATATCATAATAATTTAATTTTTCATAGTAATTTTGACTGTCTGACCATTTCAGCTGTTTGTTTTCCATTAAAATTGTCTGTGTGGAATGTTATAAATTTCAGATGTGGAATAGGAAGGAATATGTTTTTTATGATATGCACCTAAAACAACAGTTTTGAGATTTGACTAGATGTCTAGGAGGCTATTGATTCAATTGCCTTTCCAATTAATAGCTTATTGTTTTTTTCGAACAAAAACAAAAAGTGTCTTCATCATGTTTCTTTATTAGGACTACTGTGAATAGTTGACAGTAGTGTTGTCATGGTACCAACATTTCAGTATTCGGTACCAATACCAGTGAAAATCCACGGTTCTCGGTACCAATTTTCTGTACCAAAGCAAAACACAAAAACATGCTAATTGACAACATTTTTATTAATAACGTTAAACAAAAATTCAATGTACAAAACCAATGCCATTCTTTATACTTATTTAAAAGTGTTTCAAGTTTTTCACAATGCGGATTTGGCAACACTGGAAGAGGATAGCTTTCTGATAGCGCATCAAGAACCGGGTTGACCGGGTACTCGGTACCACCGGTACTTAAGAAAACCTGGTACTGTAACGTTTTCATTTTTTTTAGTACCGACTTGGTACCGAAATACCGGGTCTTTTGACAACACTAGTTGACAGTGAAACAAACAGCAAAACGGTGATGTTTAATTAGCACTTTTCCGATGGTGCGAGTCTTTTTCTATTTATTTAATTTTTTTTCCTTTTTTTTTTTTTCTTTTCAGAGGGAAAATACATACAGAGATCAGGACATACATAATTTCTCAGAAAGAAATAAAAAAATTAAAAAATAAATGAAAACACATACATACACCTTAATGTTACTATGGAGAGTATGTATGCCCTCAATATTGAAAACAAATTTCTCAAATGTTACATACGCATTATATTTTCTTCCTCTTAACAACAACTATATACAAAAGAACATGGGGAGCTATTGCTTACAACTCATACAAAAAGATACCTTAAAAGAACTGTTACAATTCAAGAAAAATCTGTGCGTACCAGTTTAATATAATCTATCCATTTATTCCAAATTAGAAAAAAATCTTCTATCTGAGTTCTTAATGAAAAAGATAGTTTTTCCATCACATATATATAATGTGCATTGTATCAATCCACTCTTCAACTGTGGGTGTCTCTGGCTTTAGCCATTTTTTTGTAATTACTTTTTTACTAGCCACCAGAAGAATTAACAACAATTTCTTATGCTTATTGTTCCACCCATCTAAATTTATATTACCCAAATATAGAGATTCACAATTAAAAACAATCTCTACTTCAAAAACAGCTTCCAGATTCCTTTTAATCTCTTGCCAATATGGGGTTAATTTCTGACACCCCCAAAGAGTCCGTTTCTATTTCAACGTGGATAAACTACAATAGGTAAACGTCAGCTGTATGGATGCTAGGGCTGGCAATATCGATTTCTTAATTTTAATAACAAAGTATCAATGAACATTATTTGTAGCATGCCTACCATCAAATATTTACAATAAGCTTTGGCCTTTGTTACTTTTAATATACAAGGTCGCAAATTTTGATCTGTTCATTTTATCACAAAACAAATGTCATATTGTCATTCTTTAATGTGGCCTTTTGACCTTTGACTAGATGTCCATGTGGCTATAGACTCATTTGCCTTCCAGTTAATAGCAGTTTATTGTGATGTTGTTTCAAAACAATCAAAATATAGAGTGAAAGTGTCACCGTTCTGTTACTCTATAAGGATAAATGTGAATAGTTGCTTGTTCAGCTCCTGTCGACTGGACTCTGTGTCTGTAAGCTGAGTGCAGTGTTGACCACTGCACCGACCTGTTCACCTGAGGTCAGCGCTTCAGCTCCCACATGACTTTCATTCCACATGCACACAGGCATGTGACACGCAGACCAGCCCTCTGAACACCAGCAGCAACCATCTCCTGAATGCAGGGTATTTTGAGCGCCTCCCCTCAGCGTCTGGCTATGAGCGAGTCTGGCCAGCGTCTGAGAGACATATAACACTCATATTCCTCCGAAAGCCCAGCGGCGTGTCTGGGATTTTGACACCTCGTTGTCACTTCTGAGGCTCTGACTGCCACACCACTGCCATCTGCAGCCTTGCTTGACTCTGATCATGTGAGCTCCTGTGGCTTCACTCTTATTGGTGGTTGATGCATCGAATTGCTGCTCATTTACATGAAGTTTTCATTATGTTGGCCACATTTACTCATGTTGCCTGAAATCACTACATTTGAGTGAAATTCTCTCGATTAGCTGTCAGGTTGATTTCTTTCGCACTGCCGTCATGGCTGTTTTGATCTGGACAAAGATTTCACAATCAGCTAAAGCCAGTAATAAATAGGGCTGGGTATCGAGTTCGATACTTTTTAGGCACCGACCGAATTGCCTCGATACCATCGAGTATTGAAAAACGTCTCGTCGTTCGGTACCAAATTTCGATCGTCCCAGCCCCCATAGATGTAAGGCTACATTTACACTGGTGCGTTTACGTTTTAAAATGAAAACGATCCTTGTCGTACAGGCGTTTCCACTGCGTTTCCAGCCGGCTTTCCACTATCTCCGACAAACAACAAGCGACAGACCGGTCATTCATTTCCAATGGAGAG
>NW_015552573.1:141531-142167 GCF_001515605.1 Sinocyclocheilus anshuiensis
AATGTAGTAACTAAGTAATTTCCCCAGATAATTCTTTCATATCGGGCTCTGCGCTTTGCAGGGCTGTGGGACACAGGACAGATAGGCTAGGTATTCATTCCTACAACTTGTTAATTCGCTCCTACGACTTATTAATTTGTGGCCACTGTCCATGTTTTATTAATTTTGTTCCTTAAATAACCCATGATTTAACTAAAATGAGGGAACAAATTAATACATCGAACAAATTCTTAAATTCATGGCCATGAAATCTTTCATTTCCCTTAGATGCGAAAGCAGTGATAAAAAGTGAATGACAATAAAATAAACCTGCGAAATTAGAGGGTTAGACGGTGAGGATTTAGGAAACCTCTAATAAACAAAGCTTTTATACCACACTTGTCATAATCAGAGCTTATCATTTGTAAATAAATAATTACTGGATTCAAAACAGCAGTTAAAAGGCGCTGTGACCGACACTTGACAACGTTTTCCCGGAGCATTCAATGATGTCACTAAACGTTGATGCCACAACTAAGAGCATCGTTCACAAGTTTCTGCAGGACCTAACTAGCCTAAAGCACAGGTTTTCAAGCCCTGGGACAAAATGGGATGCTTTAAGGAAAATGTATAGCCTATGTAAGCAATAGGCCTAAA
>NW_015552573.1:142177-150578 GCF_001515605.1 Sinocyclocheilus anshuiensis
CAAAATGGGATGCTTTAAGGAAAATGTATAGCCTATGTAAGTAATAGGCCTAAATAAAAATAACAATTTGTTTTCATTAAAAAAAAAAAAAGCGAAATATATCTGGCTTAAATAATTAAGCTAACATTTAAAACAGAAGTGTGGCGCGCCGCTCCATAAACAAGTTTTTTTTATGTTTCAGCTGTTCGATCGCACCGGTGCCTCGCGCGCACACACCCCACATATTCTAGCAATTCAAACTTACATCGCAGTTATCAAAGCATAGCATTATCAAAATAAAATACAGTCAACCAAAGGTTGCACTGGTCAGTTTAAATAGACCGTAGTGTCCACTCTGCTGTTATGCCAAGGACGTTTTTGCTCATGTGAAGAGGATGATCTTTTCCGTCTATATGCGAATGCGTGTAAAGTACAAGCCTAGTTTACATTATAAATAATAGTTTAACATTCAAATACATTGCGAATATGGAAACATTTGGATTTGTACCGAATGGCTGAAAAATAAAACCAAAGTTTTTTTTTTTAGATAATGTAATCTTGTTAAAATTGATTTCATAAAATTTGTATCGAAAAAAAGTATCGTTCAGGAACCGGTATTGAAGTCAAGGTATCGGTATCGAAAATTTTTGAACGATACCCAGCCCTAGTAATAAATTACTTTTGAATGTACACAAGAAAGACTCATGCATAAGGCCTGTTTTAGGACCTTTAAGATTATTTGTATTGTGACAAGTTCATGACAATTAAACACATTTCCTCCACCAAAGACTTGTTACTGTAAATGGCCCAGATGTTTTACCATTAAAATGTTTTGACCTGCATTTCCAGTAGTGATTCTGATCAGATTATTTAATATTGTATTTATTCATTTTTATTTTATATATTTATTTTTTTATGTTTTTTTTTATTTATATATATTTTTAACTGCATTGCGTTGAAATATACTGCTGTATTATGATTTGTATTTAGTTTCAGCATAAAGGAGGTAAAAATGTGTTATGTAAGTACTTTACAATTTAAATAATATATCAGTGTTTTTTTTTTGCTCATTACAGTAATGATTTGGCATAATGTTAATGGTAAAATTGGGGAAAATAATGTCTCAATGCAAAATATATGATTAGCCTAAAACAGACTTATAATTTTTATTCAAAATATAATTTCACTTTTCTTTTGATTTTGAAGTGAAATATAACTTGTATGTGCTCTTGGCGTGGTTTTGTTCTGTTGGGTGGGTTATGTTCAGATTGCCATACTGTTAGACCAAGATGATATCTGCAGATGTTTTTGCATCTGTGCTGGTTTGGAAGAAAATTTGTTTCTGCGGTATCCCACAATGCTGTGCGCTTAACTTGACCTGCCATTTCCAAGCAAGGGGAGTGGATGTATCAGAAGCAATATCAACCACTCCTTTGTGTAATTTGATCAGTCTTTTTTTTGGTCTCAAAATTGGATTTAAAATGGTAAATAACCATATTTTTGAGATTATAAAATGTGCACAACTTGCTGAATTAAAAGTGACAAATTGTAGCATACCAATGCTTGTAGAAACATCTATATTGTTACATACCGCATACAGTTTATAAATAAATGAAAGGAATTATACCATACTGCACAGTATTCTAATATTCCATTCTGAACATAACCGAAGTGTGTCGTGAGATCCTGAGGGTGCTTGAAGGGTGTCTGATTCAGGGTGTGGTGTGGCACAGCTGCACAGCCTCTTGGGATCGCCAGGATCGTCCATCTTCGCCTGGAATTTCAGGAGCTCCCAGAGGAATGAACAGCACTGCAGCTTCTGAGGCGAGATCTCAAGCCCAGATCCTCGACCACATCGCTGATCACCATCTGCAGAATCCTGGAGGCCGCAGGAGAAAGCCCCCTCGCATTCCAGCGGTCTCTTTCACCAGGAAGCCGACACTGAAGTCAGCAGTAAACTACTCGGTGACCTTTGAGTGGCGGTTCACAGCTTCCTCTTCTTACAGTGTTGCAACTGTAATGCTTGAGTTCATGAAGTACAGTGACTGTCCAACTAGAGGAAATCATCAGTTACTGTAGGCTATTGTGGTTTAATAATGTGAAGTTTCGTCTCTTCTTGTAAGAGTCTTCTCAGGGGTGTTTTGGATGGGGAATTAACCTCTCCATCACAGCTCTGCTCCAAGCGATTGTGTAATCTGGGTTAATATTGATTCAGGTGTGCATGTTTTCTGCTCGAATGAGTTGCTGGCGGAGAAAATCAGGCCTGCAGCTCATTGTGATCATAAGGTCGGCCTCTATCGCATTGGCAAACACACCCATCAGTCATTCTGAAGCTCCTGAGATCGTCACTCTAGTGTTTTAGCTTGGTTTGTTTGTGATTAATCCAGTTATTGACCTTCCCCTGGACTGTGTGCAGATATTGATCAGAATTCCTGAAGTTCCACCCCTTTTCCGTCTCTCTCGGGACGATAGCCTGATGGGTCGGACAGGTCCTCAGGGTCTCTGAGAGTCGGCTGCCAATAGCTGTCATTAGATAATGATTGGAAACGCCTTAGTCAGCTTCCTTACGCATAAACATCAATTGTTTTTCATTCTTCATTCTTTTTTTTTGGACTGGGAATTAAATGAACTTTAATGAATATGGCTTTGCTTGTCTAAGGCTATAATTGTGGAATTTGGGATCTTCAAACTAAAAGCTGTGGTGCTATCAAACTTAAAGGGATAGTCCACCTAAAAATCAACATTCTGTCATTATTTACACACCCTCATGAATGTAAAAAAAAAAATCTTGTGTAATATAACTTGTGTTTGTTTGTTTGCTGGTTTTTATTGTATTTGTTATAATTTTATTTTTTAATTGTTTTTGCCATGAAATTAGCCTTAGATGCTGACATGGCATTAAATACATATATACTATACTATACACACCCTCATGTCATTCCAAACCTATACAACTTTGTTTCTTCTGTGGAACACAAAAGAAAACATTATGAAGAATGTTGGTGACAAAACCGTTTCCATTTTATTCCAAAAAGACTTCCATTGTATTATTTTTACCATATAATGGAAGTCCGTGAGAACCAAATCTGTTTAGTTGCCAACATTCTTCAAAATATCTTCTTTTATGTTCCACAGAAAGTCATTCAGGTGACAGGTGAAATGATGGGAATATACATTTTTGGGTGGGTCAGTGTGTATTTATTTTTATTTTTTATTTTTTTCCAGTTTTTATTTAGATAAACTATCCAATAGAACCAATTCATAAAAATTATAATTTTTTTCCCAGTGCTATGTTGTTTGAGAGAAAGATATTTTGGGGAGTGTACTTGCATCTAATAATAATAATAATAACATAATTAAATTATTTTGACTAATGTAAATGCTCCCAGAAGCCCCTGTGTATCCCCTAATTTAGTTATTTATATATATATATATATATAAATATATATAATATATTATATATAAACCTTTAATATATCGATTTTATTTTTTTCTCAAATAAAATCTATTTTATACATTTGTATATATAGGCCTACATCTATATCCTGTTGTTCTGGGATGCAGTAACTTCATCTGTACGCTGTTCTCACGCTTGTTGTATATTCTAGACCTTTTTAAGTCATTTTAGGTGCATTTAAGAAAAACAGCACCTGTTAAGGAAGTTGAGGCTTGATGTAAACCACTAAACAGGATGTGGTGTAAAACCTGAAGGAAGTGGTTCACCACTGCTAGTTGTTCTGCTCCTCATAGGAAGTGATGTCTCATTTCCAGGAAATGAGACACGGTTCTTTGTGAGAGTCTTGGTGTGACTGACATGCGGCTGTCTGATAGTACGGCTGGACAGTGTTAGTGGTCAGTTAGCCATGACGCTTCTCTCTGTCCGTCTGCAGTCAGGGCAGATGGTGTCCACAGATCAACCGTGCTCTTTTAAAGCAGGATTACTTTCCTTCCTGTGACCGCTTGTCCTCTATCTCTGTTTTGTGTGTGTTATGAAGACTTAATGCACAAACCTGACATCTTTGACTCTTTATTTGTTGATATGTAGCTAATTGGTTTATGTGAAGTGTGTGGGGAAATGTGTGCTTTGTCTGGAATTCTCTTAACAAAAGGATTCAAAGTCAGCTAGACACCATAAAGTGAGATGGACTAACTGACACTACATTTTTAATTTAATTTAACTTTATTTATTTATGTATTTATTGATTTATTGATTTCTTTCTTTCTGTCTTTCTCCCTTTCTCTCTTTCTTTTTCTTTCTTTCGCTCTCTCTTTCTTTCTTTCTTTCTTTCTCTCTTTCTTTCTTTCTTTCTCTCTTTCTTTCTTTCTTTCTCTTTCTTTCTTTCTTTCTTTCTCTCTTTCTCTCTTTCTCTCTTTCTTTCTTTCTTTCTTTCTTTCACTGACCAGTAGACAGCATTCTCTTTGTTTATAAGTCCAGAACTGCTCATTTTTGTTGCCCATTTTTATTGTGAATAGCACTTAGTTCTAAGAGTTTTGTGAACTGCTTTTTTTTTCTATTTTTTCTATGAAGAGAAAATAGCTGTTAGTAGTCATCACTGTAAGTGGCCTATTTGCGGAAGGGATGGGGGGATGTTTGCTGTTTTGTCCACCCCCTTTCCACTCGCGAGACTGACAAATAACAAATAGACGCAAGAGAAAGGAATGCTGGGTCGTGCTAAAGGCCATCAGTGTTTACCGTTTACGCATTTATAGGGAAAATTGCAGGGTTTTAAGTACAGCTCATGACTTTGGAGCGCCTAGCCATGGGAAACTGTTGCAGTTCATTCAGTGCTCTCTCTTTCTGGCAATGCAAATTCAACAGTGCTTTATTGGCATGACAAAAACTTAGTGTTGGGGTTTATTCAAATCAGCACAAGCACTAGTAAATAGTGATGGTCGCCTTTGCAAACACAGCTAGTGCAAAGTAAACTTAGAAGAGTCTCTCTCACAATGTTAATATAGGGAATGTGTGGAATTCTGTCTCTCTCAGTGTCTTGGCAGTACGAATCTTTTTCTGTAAACACAGCAGCTCGTCTGATAAGAGTTTCCAGTGGTTTCGCCCGTCATGCAGTGAGGTTGGCATCAGACGCTTGCCTTAATAGGACATCACTCTCCTGCTTTTTTTCTCCCAGGGTCCATTTTTATTGCTCCTTTCTGCATTTATTATTTATTGATTTATTTTTTGTGCAAGCCTTTTTTTTTAATTACTTTTTTAACCCTTTAGACATTCCCTTAGTTTCTTTTTCCTTTCCTTTGTTGTTATATTGAACATCAGTATAACACAATACTGAAAATGTAGATTTTTACAAAATAAAGAGAAAAGCAACACTGAAATGTATTAATGCATTAATTATTGGTTACTTTGTTTCATGCTCTCAGCAGCCAATAACTCATCACACAAAGCCATGTTTATCCTCATTCCAAGCGAACCCGTATCATATTTTCATTTACCTTAGCTTTGTTACTGGTCTTCTAGGATAAAGTCTATATGGGCCGTCAGTAAAAAGGTTGATAGATCTATTTATCTTGCTGTCCTGTTATTTGCATTTCTCATTGTTTTCCCCCCATTGTCATTGACCGAAACAGAACAGACCTGCAGCCCATTTGTGAGAACCACAGCTGCAGATCTCCATCATCTATCCATATCTGGCACTGGTGCTCATCCCAGATTTTCCACTCAGATGTGTGTTGCATTGTCAGTTCACGTGTCCTCCGGATGCAGCCCACCTGACTCATCCTCCTCTCTGTCATTTCTTCACTCCTTCTCTCTAACTTGTACTCCTCTCTCTGTGTGAGAACTCAGACAGCTCCTATGTGGCCTGTCAAGAAATCAAGGTTCTTCACCTGTTTACTGAGTTTACTCTCTCACTCCCTCCTGCCCTTTTATGGTGATTTGCAGCTCAAGAAACACGTGTTATTATTATCAATGTTGAAAACAGTTGTGCTTTTGTGGGAACCATGTGATGATGAATGTAAAGCATTTATTTGAAATAGAAATCTTTTGTAACATTATAAATTTCTTTACTCAGTCTCACCTCTGATCAATTTACTGCATCCTTGCTGAATTAAAATATTAATACTTAAGTACTGACCCCAAATGATAGTTCAGATTATGTTCTGGTGTATGTTAGTGATTATGGCAAAATAAACCCTGATGTGAAGCCATTTAGTTTGCGGTAATTACTGGCTGACTGTACAGTTAACCTGTTTATTACATGACTATTTTCTGAATCACTAAATAAAACATAATTATCCATAAATTATACAGTCATTAAATGAATATTTGACTCCAGAATGCCATACTGGACTAATCAGAATCATGTCCTCCAGAGAGCGTCTAATAAGTGTGTTGGAATGTTCTGAGGGTCAGAGCAGTTTATGGGCTTACTGAGAGAGAAAGAGAAGTTATTTTTAAGACCATGGCTCCGTTCCTCAGTGCTCACTGATCCTTTACTGTCTCTATCACTCACACATACACACACACACTCACACAGTCTTCCACCACCTGCCCATCTACTGACCAGCTGCTGCCCCTCCTGTCTCTGTCTCTGTGTGTGTGTGTGTGAGTGTGTGTGTGTGTGTGTTAAAGAGACCCTGAGGACATGAACCGTTGCATGACCATTCACACACTAACATCCTTTATAACTCTTCTCTGACTGATCTTACATACTTAATTGCAATAAACAATGTGAATTTGTTATATTAGATGTGTTTAAGCTGCTTTGGAAAGTGTATCGCTCCTTTCATGGTTGATTTCGTTTGGATGGAAACTTTAGCTCTTTAATGATGGCCGTTTCTTTAGTGGGAGATGAGGTGAATGCAGTCTGCAGGGACTCATTTTCTATTGTTTGCTTCCAGCTCTTCCTAATAATGTCCTCTGAGTCTTTATTGACCACTGTTGACCAAAAAAAAATTGCCTGATACCAATAGCTTATGCAGTGTATTTTATATTATATGTTATGTTATGTTGTATGTAGGCATGGGCCGATTACCGGTTTCAAGGTATACCGCGATTTGAAAATGTCACGGTTTCAAAACCACTAATATTTTCCGTTCAGCACATTCACTGGTCGAGGGGATGATGTTAGCTCCGGTGTTGTCAGGACTGGGGTTTACTTCAGGGAAGTTGACCTGGAGTGAACAGACGATTATGTCATGTTGTCTCACTAGGTTACATCCCTATATTTGACCTGCAAATTCATTATTATTATGTTAAAAAGACAAAACCATTAAAATTGCTTCTATTAGTTATAAGACCAGTGTTATTTTAGTATTATTTATATAATGTTATAGCATTTATATTTCTAATAAGCTTTTTCTTTTTATATTTTCAGTTTTAATTTTAAGTAATGAAATTTTTTGTAATGTCATTTTTTTTGTAATGTCAGTCTTTATTGACCACTGTTGACAAAAAAAAATTTGCCTGATACCAATAGCTTATGCAGTGTATTTTATATTATATGTTATGTTATGTTGTATGTAGGCATGGGCCGATTACCGGTTTCAAGGTATACCGCGATTTGAAAATGTCACGGTTTCAAAACCACTAATATTTTCCGTTATACCGTTCCTGCGGTAGGTAACACGACGCTCCTCCTCCTGTTGGTGCGAGCGAGCGGTCAATCACGTGTGTACTGTGTAGGACGGCCGAACTTAAAGTGGAAGTGAAGCAGTCAGTTAAGTTAACATTATTTAGTAAAGTAATTTCCACGTTGATTAAAAAATATATAACAAACATGATTAATGTAACCATTTTAAAGAAAAAAGGATGTTTTGTTATAGCTTTTAGAGAAAGTGCGCCGCCATCTTGCAGTTCCACCGCGTGTGACGTCACGGGGTTGGTTCGCTCCGATAGCCAGTGAAGTAATACAAGCATTTCTTTACATTTGAACACACAAAGGTTATTTTAACTAGGGATGCACCGATATGAACATTTTGGCCGATACCGATAACCGATAATTCTTTATTTTTGAAAGCCGATAACCGATAAATCTATATCCAAATTTTTATATACTTTTTGAGAGCCTGAATACAAAAAAGGTCTCATCATTAAAACCCACATCCCAAACACTTCAACATAAGCAGCCTAGTTTGAACGAAAGTGATTTCCACTTTGATTAAAAAATATATAACAAATATGATTAATGTAACCATTTTAAAGAAAAAAGGATGTTTTGTTATAGCTTTTAGAGCAAGGGCGCCGCCATCTTGCAGTACCATCGCGTGTGACGTCACGGGGTTGGTTCGCTCCGATGGCCAGTGAAGTAATAGAAACATTTCTTTACATTTTGGACACACGAAGGTTATTTTAACACACAAATAATTTGGTTTTCACCATAATTTGGATGAATATTCAACATCAAACTGTCTATATGCTAAGTTTTGATCGTGGTATCCCAAACATTGTTTTCATAATGCCAGGCGC
>NW_015552573.1:150632-154060 GCF_001515605.1 Sinocyclocheilus anshuiensis
GTACCCAAAAGTGAGCAAAGCCTGACAAAATCGGCAAAAACCTCAATTTGTGGATGTCCTCATTTGTAAAACTGTTAAAATAAAGTAAACAAAGTTTTTTTTTTTTACTTTTGAAATTGTAAAAATGTAGAAAGTTTTCTGTGAGGGTTAGGGGTAGGGGTGGGTTTTAGGTTAAAAATTGTATAACTATCTGTACATAAAAACAATAGAAGTCTATGTAATGTCCCCATTTAGATAGCTAAATAAACTGTGTGTGTGTGTGTGTGTGTGTGTGTGTGTGTGTGTGTGTGTGTGTGTGTGTAAAATAGTTTATCAGTCTGGCAAGTAAACAAAACAATTTACTAGCCAATGGCGATTATATTGCCAAGGTGTGCGTAGAGGGTTGGGTTTATATGAATGTGTTTCTGAGGGGAACTGACTGTATTCAGAAAAGTTTACGTGGTATTTTCTTTTCATCTCGTCTCTGCATAGTTCATATTAAAGCAGTGTTTCAGCGCAGCTGCTTTGTTTACAGCGGTAACCAAGGAAACGCAGTATCTGGTGTTCCAGAAGCGCCTCCTGCTGTCAGAGAGTGAATCTGCATCTCATTCAGAGCTTCTGCTGTTTGCTTCATTCAGGCATGTAGTATAATTTCACAAAGATAGTCAGAACATTCTGTTTTTGCTTCAAATTGGGTTATTATTCAATCAAATTATGTATATGAAATTATATAACTAAATGATATGTATATGAATTCTATAACTAAAATTAAATAACTGTAATTACAGATTTAGGTTAAATAAAGATGTCAGTCTTTATTTTTCTACTTTTTTTCTCTTTCACATCAAAAGCTGCAAGACCGCCCACAATTCAGCAAACATTTCAGAAACAAATCAAAGAAAAAATAAACTAATTCTACTGTTCCAAATATCCCGTATGTTGCTCAAAAATAAAATATATTGTGTTCAGTGGAAAAGTTTTTTTTTTTTTTTTTTACCCAGACATTAAAAAAAATACACCGTGAAACCGTGATATTTTTGCTTAAGTTTATCATACCGTCAAAAACTCATACCCGCCCATGCCTAGTTGTATGTTATGTTATGTTATAATTTATTAATATTAAAAAAAATTAGATTTGAAACAAAAATTTAAGTGAAATCAAGGATCAGAACTTTAGTATATTCAGTCAAAAAGATTGTTAAGGGTTTAGTACTTTTGAAGCCTGACAGAAAAAAAATATAAATAAATAAATTTAAGTATTCATAATATCTCTGAGTTGGCTAATATTTTTCCCGTACTGGCTAAAAAGATGTGACTACTGATATATTGTGCGTATCTAAATTGTGTATGGTGGTTTGTACTTTAATGGTGTTTGTAAGCTGCATTTGTAGTCTCTGGCGCAGCTGTGGTATCGTGCGTCGACAGGGCAGGAAACCAGCACTAATCACATTTTAATGTCCTGCTTCCCAGTGCTGTGTTTCTGTCAGGGCCTGTGTGCAGCATCCTTCATGTAAGAGGAAGATGAGGTTTTCTTTCAGCACATTCACTGGTCGAGGGGATGATGTTAGCTCCGGTGTTGTCAGGACTGGGGTTTACTTCAGGGAAGTTGACCTGGAGTGAACAGACGATTATGTCATGTTGTCTCACTAGGTTACATCCCTATATTTGACCTGCAAATTCATTATTATTATGTTAAAAAGACAAAACCATTAAAATTGCTTCTATTAGTTATAAGACCAGTGTTATTTTAGTATTATTTATATAATGTTATAGCATTTATATTTCTAATAAGCTTTTTCTTTTTATATTTTCATTTTTCATTTTAAGTAATTAAATTTGTTGTAATTTAATGTAATTTTTTTTTCTTTTCTTTTTTTTTTGTTTGGTAAATATTTCTATTTAGCTTTATTTGATTTCAGTTTTAGTTTTAGTAATTTCAGTACTTCAACTTAAACTTTACCCAAGACATTTTTCTTTATATTTGTATATTATTTTAGCTTTGATTTCAGTTTTTATTTCAGCAGTTTTTTAGTTTTAGTTTCAGTTAATATTAGTGTTAATTTCGTTAACGAAGAATATGACGAAAAATGTTCGTTGACAAGCTTTTTTCCCATGACTAAGACGAGACGAAGACGAGACGATGATAAGGTCAATAAACGATAACTAAGACTATATCAACATGCAATTTAGTTGATGAAATAAGACAAGTCTAAAATGTATTAAAAAAGTTAAAAACTTTACCAAAAACCTCTTTTTATTTTCGTCCAAAAAAGGAGACGAAAATGTTATTGCAGACTGCTCTACACGCCTCTACTACGCGAGCTCTCATGAGTGCGGTTGCCAGATATCAGGAGTAGCTTTTTTCCCATGACTAAGACGAGACGAAGACGAGACGATGATAAGGTCAATAAACGATAACTAAGACTATATCAACATGCAATTTAGTTGATGAAATAAGACAAGTCTAAAATGTATTAAAAAAGTTAAAAACTTTACCAAAAACCTCTTTTTATTTTCGTCCAAAAAAGGAGACGAAAATGTTATTGCAGACTGCTCTACACGCCTCTACTACGCGAGCTCTCATGAGTGCGGTTGCCAGATATCAAGAGTTTGAATCCCCGAATCAGAGCTTCGATGTTACATTGATACATTTTCTGCCCGGTTTGCTTTGCTTATTTTAAGCAATCTGGCAACCATGCACACGCGCTCGCTCCTCATTGCGGAAGCGCCGCCGCCAATGATCTGAAAACAAACAAACAAGCTGGAGTTTAGTGATCTAAATGAAAGCGTCATTCAGCCGGTCTGTGTTCTGTCATGAGATCTCGACTGTATTGTTTGCGATTGTGATCGCTGAATAAATGCACTTACTCAACCGCTGTTGGTTGAATAGAGAAACATAGGCTATGGCAATTTGGAATTACTATTAGGAATTTCACTGTTATAATATTTTTCATTTGTTTTACCAGTTTTCATAATATAGACAGAATTACTAGGAATTTCACTGTTATAATATTTTTAATTTGTTTTAGCTGTTTTCATAATGTAGACAGAGAGATTGCATAAGCCTTTGGTATTAAATTACATAATAAAAAGCCTATAATAAATCAGTACACTAGATGAGGTAAAATACACCATGTATGTGTCCCCATTCTATTGATTTGTGCTTACTGGTTGAAAGTGCAATACCTGAAATGCAAAAGTGAATTTGTCAAATGACAACAATCATTACGATTATAATTGAGAAAAAATATTTTTTATCAGTTTAACCATTATACAGAATGACGAAAATATGACTAAGATTTCATTGACTAAAACTTGACTAAAATGCTCATATATTTCATTGACTTAAACTTCACTAAACAAAAACAGGACAAGGTTGTCTAAATATGATAACTAAAATATACATTTGAGTAAGACTAAATAAAAAATGGCTGCCAAAATTAATACTG
>NW_015552573.1:154185-162307 GCF_001515605.1 Sinocyclocheilus anshuiensis
AAACTAGACTAAAATACTTCAGGTTTTCTTAGACTAAAACTAGACTAAAATGTTGAGACTTTTAGTCGACTAAAACTAAATAGGATAAGGTTGACTAAATATGATAAAAACTAACAAGGACATTTTAACACGGGACTAAGACTAACATTAAAATAGCTGACAAAATTAACACTAGTTAATAGTAACACTGTTTTCAGACTCTAAAACCTAAAGATAATTGGCATTGGTCATACCTATGAAATGAAGTACAGTTCAGACAGTGCAATTTATTGTGTATTATTTTAATTCTTCTATTTAGCTTTCATTTTTAGTTTTAGTAAGTTTTAATCTTATTTCAGTTAGCTGCCAAGACAGCATTTCTAATTTGCAGTTAAGTTTTAAGTTAATTTTGTATTTATATTTTATTTCAGCTTTAATTTAAATTTTTATTTTTGCAGTGATTTTTAGTAGTTTTCAGTTAACAGTCGTAACACTGAATCAGACTCATTGGCATTGGTCATTAAAAAAAAAAATCTTTCCTATCTTGAATATGAAGTACAATTGAGATTGAAATGTATTATATTGTCCTGTTTTTTCATGTTTTACTGAAACAGAAATTTGCAGAAAGCAATTTGCAGTCGTTTTTTTTTTTAAAGAATAGTCTTGTATACAAACGTTGATTTTTAGATGTGCATTTGTTTTTCATTCGTTCTAATTTTGCTTGTTAGAAGTGAAACTGTATTTTGAAGTGTCATCACTGTTTTCCACTGATCCCAGAACAGACTCCAGGAGACCCGGAACTCAAGCACAAGATGAGTCACGTTAGTCAGTTGGGCTGGTTTGCATGTGAACGGTTCTGCCTGTACTCCTGAGGCAGCCTCCCTTCACAGTAGCTCTGCCTCTGTGTAAACATGGAGGGAAAGCAGCCGGAGAGGGGCGGAACAAAT
Organism: Sinocyclocheilus anshuiensis; assembly: GCF_001515605.1. Taxonomy (NCBI): domain Eukaryota; kingdom Metazoa; phylum Chordata; class Actinopteri; order Cypriniformes; family Cyprinidae; genus Sinocyclocheilus; species Sinocyclocheilus anshuiensis. The sequence goes on from NW_015552573.1 coordinate 155,112, forward strand.
AAACACGGCCTCTAATGCAGCAATCCAAACCAGTGTCGTGCCCGCACCCACACATGGGCCAAATCCACACAGGTCCTCATCTGGGACAGATGTTAAGTTTCCGCTGCCGTATTAACGTTTCGTACAGCTTGTACAGACTCTTTAATGTGCCCAGAGAAGTTCCCTGTGAGGAAGTCTCCATGACTCTCCAGGCTTCTCGTGCTGAGTTTTTTTGGAAGAGTCCCCAGTTATGACTATAAATTGTAGTAGACCAAGAAAGTACTCTTTGTTTTCATTCCTCAGCTCTCAAATGGAGTCGCAGCAGGAGTGTTTTGAAGGGGACATTTCATGGAAAATGCAGCTTTGTTTAATATGAAAAACTCCATAGTTCACAGCCCCAGTTCCACCAGAACATTTATTGTAACTAAACTGCAAAAATTAGGCATTCAGTGATCGTCATGGATATGATGTCACACTCATGAGCACATTAAAGCAATAGTTTACCAAAAAATTAAAAATGCCATTGTTTACTTAAAGGGTTAGTTCACCCAAAAATGCAAATTCTGTCATTAATTACTCACCCTCATGTCGTTCCAAACCCATAAGACCTTCGTTCATCTTCGGAAAACAATTTAAGATATTTTTGATGAAATCTGAGGGCTCTCTGACCCTCCCATAGACAGCAAGGTAACTACCACGTTCAAGGTCCAGAAAAGTACCAAGATGATCGACAAAGTAGTCCGTGTGACATCAGTGGTTCAACTGTAAAGTTACGAAGCTACGAGAATACTTTTTTGCGCAAAGAAAACAAAAATAACGACTTTATTCCACATTTTCGTCTCTACTGCGTCACTTTGGACGCGCGTTCACGACAGTACGATGATGTGAGCGTGTAGCGGCGCCGGCGCTGACCCAGATCCGGCGTGATGATGTCGTTTGTTTTCTTTGCGCAAAAAAGTATTCTCGTAGCTTCGTAACTTTACAGTTGAACCACTGATGTCACACGGACTACATAGACCTCAAGGTAACTACCACGTTCAAGGTCCAGAAAAGTACCAAGATGATCGACACTACTGCGTCACTTTGGACGCGCGTTCACGACAGTACGATGATGTGAGCGTGTAGCGGCGCCGGCGCTGACCCAGATCCGGCGTGATGACGTCATTACGCTGGATCTGGGTCAGTGCCGCCACACGCTCGCGTCATGGTACTGTCGTGAACGCGCGTAGACAAGTATTTTTGTTTTCTTTGCGCAAAAAGTATTCTCGTAGCTTCGTAACTTTACAGTTGAGCCACTGATGACACACGGACTACTTTGTCGATCATCTTGGTACTTTTCTGGACCTTGAACGTGGTAGTTACCTTGCTGTCTATGGGAGGGTCAGAGAGCCCTCAGATTTCGTCAAAAATATCTTAAATTGTGTTCCGAAGATGAATGAAGGTCTTACGGGTTTCGAACAACACGAGGGTGAGTAATTAATGACAGAATTTACATTTTTGGGTGAACTAACCCTTTAAGCTCGTGACTTTTTCATGCTGCATTTTTTCAACATACAATAAAAGCAGGAGCTAAAAAGGACAAGAAAATATCAGTAGTACTATGACTTCAGTCACTTTATACAAAGTCTTTGTGCATGTGGAAAGATCATAATATAGAAAAGTTTGGGGTCTTTAAGTTTTTGAAAGTCTCTTCTGCTCACCAAGGCTGCATTTATTTAATCAAAAATACAGTAAAAAACAGTAAAATATTATTACATTAATGTAACTGTTTTCTATTCGAATATATTTTAAAATGTAATTTATTCCTGTGATGCAAAGCTGAATTTTCAGCATCATTACTCCAGTCTTCAGTGGCACATGATCCTTCAGAAATAATTCTAATATGCTGATTTGCTGTGCAAGAAATATTTCTTATTATTATCAATGTTGAAAACATTTGTGCTGCTTAATATTTTTTATGGAAACCATTTTATATTTAGTATTCTTTGATGAAAAAAGTGTTCAAAACAAAGAGTTAAACAGAACAGCATTTATTTGAAATATACATTTTGTTACATTATGAATGTCTTCACTGTCATTTTTTTATCGATTTAATAAAAGTGTCAGTTTTTTTAAATTAATAGTCTAAAGATTCTGTAGAGAAAGCATACCGTTTAATTCTAAATGTCTAAAAGAGGTTGTAAAATGGTCAGTGGAAAAATGTAAAGGTACTTTTTGTGAACTTTTGCTAAAATTAAAACACGTCCAGACACAGTGTGCTTACTTTCATGTAAATATCATGAGTTTTTTTTTTTTTTACTTGTTGCCAAACCGCCACAAGCGACAGGAAGTTTTGTTGATAGCTTGGTTTCTATTCCTATAGCATTTTGTATTCAGTGTACACAGACTTATTTCTTAAACTTCAGGAATATAAAACTTCTACAAAAATGTGGAATATGATCTCTTTTTTTTTTCTATACCTCAGTATCAAGTTTCCATTCAGCTCTTTGCAACCTTGTTTTCAGTATAAATCTCAATAGAGCTTTTTGCTATGGCTGGCTGCCCATTGAACACTGTTACAGGATTCCGCAGCCTTTTGGGTGAGATATTGAAGGAAACTCACCTCAAAAGCGCTGTCATAATTCATGTCTATACAAGGCACACGTAAACATTCGCTCCGTCTTTATTACAGCTCCACGTCAAACTCCTGGATCACATTTACGAGGGGCGAATGAGTGAGAGCGTAAAGGAGAATAAGAACCGTCTGTGTTTCATTCTCGCCGCGAGCGTGTTCTCTGACACACAGCTTTAGATAAGCTGTAATGGAGACACGAACTTGTGACACTTTGATTCCTGTTTGTTTGTGCTTCTACTGCCCTTTGGGCAGGTCACAGACGGGGCAGCGAACACCTCTCAAATGCTATTAAGTCTAATCCAGCCCTCCAAATGACAGGCTCAGATCTCTGACCTGTTTGTTTTGACTTCCTCTTATGAGAGCCGGGGTTTTGCGGAGTGGATGGAGGCTTTCTGTGACACAAAGCCTATGTGTTTCCTATGTGGCTCTCTCTCAGGAATAGAGGTGATTTACAGGGCGGACACAAGTGCTCACTGTGAAGTCCACTGTGAATTACTGCTCTGTCTCATTAAGAAGCTCTCTAAAATGCGCACTAGGGGTGGGAATCACCAGAGGCCTCACGGTATGATATTATCACGATACTTGTGTCACGATGCAATATTATTGCGATTTTAAATATATTGCGATATTCTGTGATATATTGCAATTTATTACCTTTTTCCAACTTCAAATTATGTCCCCAAAGGAAAACTTTGACAACATCTGTTTTAACTAAAAAGAAACATTTCTCAGTTTGTTTAGCTCACTTCAGTTTTATTGTTGCAGTGCAAAATGGGATTGTCAAGCAGACAAACTGACCAACACTTTCATGAAAACCTGTCATAAATGTTGTATGCACCTGGCAAACTCAATTATTTGTATTACAGTCTAATCTAGTCCACCTTAATTAAATGTAAACAGATATGCACTGCTGTGCTACTACAGGTATTTTGAACAGTGCAACTTGAAATTGTACTAAAAAGTTGTGCAGACCCTTCAGCAATTGGGGCATTTGAAAGTAAATTACTGTTAAATTTAAATTAAAATTAAATTAAATTAAACATGTAGTCTTGCATCTAGAGCAGAGCATAGCATAGCAGAGCATAGCGTCACTGAAGGTAGCATCATTTTAGCAGCGTTGCTCAGTACAGCTGAACTAGCATACACCATGTTACAGCACAGTAGCGCTACTGCAAACCGGAACAAGTAGGCCTATACTGCATAGAAATTTCCTGTCAGCGCGTTATTTGAGCGGACTTTGCTTTTCCGATGAGCATGAGCAGTACACGAGCGGAACACACATTCATAGATCGGAATATTGAGCGGAGCATCAAACCGCGCAGTGATGAGGGGAGTGAAACATGTGTGCTGAACACTGCCGGGCGGGGCGCAATGCTTTAAATTACTTTATATTATTTAATAAAATAATAAATGCAATATATATGAATAATAATCATATTTATTATTATTATTATATGTAGCCTATATTTTCGGTGCATCCCTACTTACATCCCCTCCTTGTTTACAAATCCGAAGTAAGTCCATACGTCCGATTTAAACACGGACGGGGCTTTCCTGATAACTTTCCGCTATGCCGCCCTCTTTATTTTACTAACTGCATGCTGAAGGCGACCCAGCTGACCTCACCAGAAAAAAACTCAACACCACCATCTAGTGGATTGTAAAGAAATTTATTTTATTATTATATTATAATATAATCAAATATTTTATTATAATATATATAATAAAATATATATTATAATAAAAAGATCGATACTTGGCATCAGTGTAACGATACAGTATTGCCACGGAAAATAACGCGATCCTATGCTGTATCGATTTTTCCCCCCACCCCTAATCCTCACTGCACAGCTTTAAGCAGATAATGACGTCAACTACCCTTGGGTGATTCGTCATCCTTAAGTCACAGTCCAACTTTTCATCATAACAATGAATTGGCAAAACTTGTTCGATACTATGCTGTATCGATTTTTTCCCCCACCCCTAATGCGCACTGGACTTGAAGTGGCTCTAAGGTTGTAAATTGAAGCAGCAAGCCGTAACATGCCTTGCTCCATGTAAACCAAATAAAATAACGGCAATATTTACAATTATGTTAATGCATTTTGCAGATACTTTTATCCAAAGCAACTTACTTTGCATTCAAAGTAATCAGTGTGAGTGTTACCTGGGATTCGAATCAACCGTGGAAGCTTTTAACAACTTCTTCCAAATCCATATGATGTTAACATAAATCTTTTTTTTGTATTAATGTGTCTTTCTGTTTTCTCTCTGACAGAGACATCAAGCCAGATAACATTCTGCTGGATGTGAATGGACACATTCGACTGGCAGATTTTGGCTCCTGTCTTAAACTCACGGAGGATGGAACGGTTAGTATGTTAGTTTTATGAATATCACAGCAGATTATTAATGATCATATTTCACAGAAGAAGAAAACAGTCATTAGGGATTGTTGTTTAAAGCTGATAGTGTGAACTGGGTCTCCTTATTTATACTGGAATGGATCAGACAAACCTTACAACTTGACTTGAAAGCTTTAACGACAGAAATGTGTAAATGCAAGTCTTTATTTTATGAAACGATTGGCAACATTGCAGTATTTTGATGGAATTGTAGTTCATTCCTCCACAGTCATTTATCTTGGTCTTATTTTTCCAAATTTTTCTATACTTTTTGAGACTTCAAATCAGAGTTTGTAATGTTGTGATTCATCTGAGAAACTGGTTGAATTGGTTCCTAAGAGCTCATTACTGAAGTTTTGTTTATTACTACAGAGAAAATTAATGAAAAGAATGCTTCAGGAACCATGACTGCCTCATGCAATGACATTGATACATTTTTTAAGTGTGATGCAAGTTTCCAAATACTTTTTGGGGTCAGTTTCAGATCTGGTTGTTTTCCCATGATTTAGTTCACTTCCTGTCAAAAAAATATTTGGCTCAATTACACTACAGTTTTTTTTTTTTTTTTTGATCAAAAGTGACAATAAAGACGTTTTTCATCTTTCTATTAATTCTATTTCTATTTATCATGGTTTCCACAAAAATATTAAGCAGCCCAACTGTTTTCAACAATGATAATAATAAGAAAAGAAGTGTTTCTTGAGCAGCAAATCAGCATTTTACAATGATTTCTGAAGGATCATGTGACACTGAAGACTGGAGTAATGATGCTGAAATTGCAGCTTTGCATCTCAGCAATAAATTACATTTTAAAATATATTCAAATAGAAAACAGTTCATTTAAATTATAATAATATTTCCACAATATTACTGTTTTTACTGTTGTTTTATTAAAATGAATGCAGCGTTTGTGAGCATGAGATAAAAAAAAAATTGTGCATCAGTCAGTACTTTGAAAATGAAGCCAGTGCTCATAGTTTCAGTGTATGTTGACTACTACTACACAATTAATCAAAAATGCTACAGAAGGGAGTTTTAGGTCACCTGACATATTTCACCTAGTGGAAGCGCTTAGACATTAAATTGCCAGATAAAAATATTAATATATAAAAATATATGGATGAATTTGTGCTCCAGCTCTATCCTGTAGGCACACTGTTTTAATATAAAATAATGGGAGACCCAGAGGACACCCTTGGTTTGAAAGGCAGTTTATGATCAGAGTTGCATTTCACACGTCTTTGAAGCAGGGGTGAGTATTTCATCTGATATGTGCTGCTGTTTTCTGGCACGTCACAGATAGCTCGGCAGGATATCCCCCCGACTTCTGACAAGAGCAGCGTGAGTGTGGTCTCTGCGTGTTCACACGTGTGTGCCTAACTCTCTTCACATGTACATGTGTTTTCAAGTGTGTGTCACTGCCAGCGAGAGGAGCTAATTTACTGCCTCACTTCCACAAATTCTTCCAGCTGCACACATCTGCCACGGGCTGCATTACAGACGGTTTCCGCCCGCTCATCCCCCTTGAACCCTGGCCAGGAAGCTCCAATCATCTCCCCGTTCATTAGTGGTCTCTAGTGATACCTCTCTCTCTTTTTCTCTCTCAGTGCGGTCTGTGTTCTGAGAGGTCTTTGTGTATCTGAATACTCTGACCGTCATGTTCCCCTAAGCCACGCCCACCTCTGCTGGCTGCAACCAATGTGATGCTTGAGTCATTCATTTGCATTTTATAGTGATGAGTGTTGTGCCAATAAAAAAAAAAACATTTCCAGGGATTACTTTGTTTGCAACCTTGTTCACTGACAGGATGTGATGTGATCTGATCTGCTCAGACAGTCACCGAACGCCTCTCTGTTTCTGATCTCAACATGCCAGGTCCTGAATTCTCCTGCAGTCTTAATAACAAACACTACAGTAAATATATAAATCTCACGAAACCTGTCAGGAATATATCCGTTCACATGTCATGACAAAATTAAAATTTAAAGTTTTTATTTTTTATTTTTTATTAAATTAAATAAAAAGTATTAAATAAAAAAACCTTTACATAAAGATTTATTTTATTTATGCAAAGTATCACATTTTCTATTACTACCTTATTTTTTGTGTAATATGACCTGTACATGTTCTTGACAGTTTATGAGATTCACCCAAATGAATTGCAGAGAGAGATTTTTTTTTTTTTTTGTTCGTTTTAT
>NW_015552573.1:162604-180474 GCF_001515605.1 Sinocyclocheilus anshuiensis
AAGTTTTTTTTTTTTTTTTTGATCAAAAGTGACAATAAAGACGTTTTTCATCTTTCTATTAATTCTATTTCTATTTATCATGGTTTCCACAAAAATATTAAGCAGCCCAACTGTTTTCAACAATGATAATAATAAGAAAAGAAGTGTTTCTTGAGCAGCAAATCAGCATTTTACAATGATTTCTGAAGGATCATGTGACACTGAAGACTGGAGTAATGATGCTGAAATTGCAGCTTTGCATCTCAGCAATAAATTACATTTTAAAATATATTCAAATAGAAAACAGTTCATTTAAATTATAATAATATTTCCACAATATTACTGTTTTTACTGTTGTTTTATTAAAATGAATGCAGCGTTTGTGAGCATGAGATAAAAAAAAAATTGTGCATCAGTCAGTACTTTGAAAATGAAGCCAGTGCTCATAGTTTCAGTGTATGTTGACTACTACTACACAATTAATCAAAAATGCTACAGAAGGGAGTTTTAGGTCACCTGACATATTTCACCTAGTGGAAGCGCTTAGACATTAAATTGCCAGATAAAAATATTAATATATAAAAATATATGGATGAATTTGTGCTCCAGCTCTATCCTGTAGGCACACTGTTTTAATATAAAATAATGGGAGACCCAGAGGACACCCTTGGTTTGAAAGGCAGTTTATGATCAGAGTTGTATTTCACACATCTTTGAAGCAGGGGTGAGTATTTCATCTGATATGTGCTGCTGTTTTCTGGCACATCGCAGATAGCTCGGCAGGATATCCCCCCGACTTCTGACAAGAGCAGCGTGAGTGTGGTCTCTGCGTGTTCACACGTGTGTGCCTAACTCTCTTCACATGTACATGTGTTTTCAAGTGTGTGTCACTGCCAGCGAGAGGAGCTAATTTACTGCCTCACTTCCACAAATTCTTCCAGCTGCACACATCTGCCACGGGCTGCATTACAGACGGTTTCCGCCCGCTCATCCCCCTTGAACCCTGGCCAGGAAGCTCCAATCATCTCCCCGTTCATTAGTGGTCTCTAGTGATACCTCTCTCTCTTTTTCTCTCTCAGTGCGGTCTGTGTTCTGAGAGGTCTTTGTGTATCTGAATACTTTGACCGTCATGTTCCCCTAAGCCCCGCCCACATCTGCTGGCTGCAACCAATGCGATGGCTTGAGTTGTTCATTTGCATTTTATAGTTATGAGTGTTGTGCCAATAAAAAGCATTTCCAGGGATTACTTTGTATTGCAACCTTGTTCACTGACAAGATGTGATGTGATCTGATCCGCTCAGACAGACACCGAACGCCTCTCTGTTTCTGTTCTCAACATGCCAGGTCCTGAATTCTCCTGCAGTCTTAATAACAAACACCACAGTAAATAGATAAATCTCACGAAACCTGTCAGGAACACATCCGTTCACATTTAAATAAAAGAAATCCTGTACATAACGATTTAATTTAAGCAAAATATCTGGTTTTCTTTTTGTACTTTTTGTGTGTGTGTGTAATGTAACCTGTACATGTTCTTGACAGGTTTTGTGAGATTCACCAAAATGAATTGCATTTAAAAAAAAAAAAATCATTATCAGTTGATTTGACAATATAAAACTTTTTTGTTTGATCTGAAAAGTATTACAGTTTAAAGACTAGTTTAACTAGACAGACCTTTAAATGGTAGCCACTAGCCAGACACTTGACTAAATGACAAAAAATAAAATACATAATGCAGATCTCTGTGAAAAAAGGTGACTTTTTCTTATATAAAGCCTCTGTGAGCATTTGTACAGAATATACATGAAAAAGAGCAGAAAATGACTGTTAGTACAGACTTTTACAGACATTAATAAGAGAACAACGCAGAAAATACTGCATAATTCCTCTTGAATATACACTGTTGTTTTTATACTTGGGGTCATAAGGTTATGACTGAAAAGTAGTTCGACCAATAGCATGCAGGCATTGTACAGAATCGACCAATCATGGCGTGCAAAAAGGTGGGATTTACAGATAATGATGCAAAAAGCAATGCAAATACAAAGACATATAGGCCCGGTTTAGACAGGGCTTAGCCTAAACCAGGATTAGGCCATAGTTCAATCAGGACATTTAAGTAATTTTTATAAACATGCCTTAGAAAAAAGCATTACTGGTGTGCATCCTAAGACAAAGCAAAGACACTGACATGTTTGAAGATCAGTCAGTGCAAGTTTCTTTCAGTTGAAACAGCTCAGATTTACATTTTAGTCTAGGACTAGGCTTAAGCCTTGTTTGTGAAACCGGGGGATAATGTATGACTATAGAGAGCATGTGAATAGGAAAACAAAGCCAAAACCTGCACATTTTAGGCAGTTTAGACATAAAAGAGGATGTATGGTTACCCTAATATATAGTATTCCTAAAAAGTGTGTTGTGCCAGCCAGTTCCTTGTAAACTCGACTTGATTTCCAAAGAAGAATTGATAAAAATATATACGCCCTTACTGCTGACAGTGTAAATTCAAAAATCTGATTATAGCTTGTTAGATTAACAATGTGTTCCAGTTTTGTGTGCAATATGTAGCCTTTCCTCTAATGTCCATTTTCTTTCCTTACAGGTGCAGTCCTCCGTCGCTGTGGGCACACCAGACTACATCTCTCCTGAGATCCTGCAGGCCATGGAGGACGGGAAAGGGAAATATGGCCCGGAATGTGACTGGTGGTCACTGGGCGTCTGCATGTATGAGATGCTGTATGGGGAAACTCCTTTCTATGCCGAGTCCCTGGTGGAAACGTATGGCAAGATTATGAACCACAAGGTGCAGAATAACGCACAATAACACTTGACACACAACAAGCATTTTTATCAGTCAAGTACTATAGTTCATTAGCGATATAATTTTTTTAAATTATATTGAAAACCTAATAATGTGTCTCTTTTTAAAGTGGTTTTGTGTTTTTACCTTGTGTTTCCCGCAGGAGCGGTTCCAGTTTCCTGCTCATGTGACGGACGTCTCTGAAAATGCCAAAGACCTGATCCGTAGACTCATCTGCTGCAGAGAGCACAGGTTGGGTCAGAATGGCATTGAGGACTTCAAACAGCACCCTTTCTTTTCCGGCATTGACTGGCAGAACATCCTCAAATGTGACGCCCCCTACATCCCTGAAGTCAGCAGCCCATCTGACACATCAAACTTTGATGTGGATGACGACTGCCTCAAGAACACGGTAGAGTTTTAGACATACCATAATAAGATCACTCATTGCTGGGTTTGAACCCACAACCTTTTGTGTTTCAACCCAGATTGTACCAAAATGCTAAAGATGCAATTTACGATCCCTGCTCTGTTTTAGGAGACAATGCCGCCTCCTTCCCACACCGCCTTCTCAGGACACCATCTCCCATTTGTAGGTTTCACCTACACCAGCAGCTGGTAAGATATCACTGTAAAACTCAACTGAGATGATCTTGCATGAGGTTTAGTTTCAAATTCCCTCTCTGTTTAACCAAATGTGGGTCAGTATGACCCACATTTGATATTCAAACTGCTTGAAACACTGGTTAAACTATTTATTTCACTACTTATCGACACATAGATCACTATTGGAAAGACTGTACAAATTTTGTCAAATTGATCCTCCACTGCCAAAAACATTTTGAAAAACAGAAGAGCTTATCAAACACTAAAATATTAAATACGTGAGAAAATGAAAACTCAAAGTTTACTTGAAATGGAAGACTTGTCTTCTTAATCATCAAAGGAAAATTGACTGTTTCTTTATCTAGTTGAGTTTCTGTCTATCTGTTGAGGGCTGTTTTAGGTTGCTATATTTTTGCATCTCATTTACTGGATTACTGCATTGAAAAGAAGTTTAAGAAAATAAGTGTGTCAAATTGACACCTAACACAATAGAAATAGATGGGAATTATTTCATTTCTCAAATATTTTATATTTTTATTCTCTGACAAGCTGCAGTAGATGTTTTCTCGTCTTTGCATGAATCTTTAGTGTTTTTCATTTTGTCAATTTTTGTCAATTTGGACACCAATATAGGTCAATTTGACCCATAACACAAAAGTTGTTCTCAGTATTTTAACATGGTATGGTTAAAACAAAAAACAGCCTTATGAGTCTTTATTGTGATCATTTGACCGTGTTTTCTCCTACAGTACGCTGTCTGACCGTGGTTGCTTGCGGGAGTCTGCTGCACCTGCGCAAATGGATGTGTCCGTGCAGCGCGGCCTGGAAGACAGTCTGGCTACTGAGGCGTACGAGCGGAGGATCTGCCGTCTGGAGCAGGAGAAGCTGGAGCTCAGTCGCAAACTACAAGGTGTCTCTCCGTCTTACATGTCGAGTGACAATCCCCAAAAATGAATTCTCTGCCTGGCTGACAGCTAAAATGTCTTCTGGCCTTCAGAGTCCACAAAAACAGTTCAGGCGCTGCAATACTCCAGCGGGGACGGGCCTGTTTCCTCCAGCAGAGAGTTTGAGATCCGTGGACTGAAGGAGGAGATAGAAATGCTGAGGAAACAGATCGCTGGTAATCTCAATCGCTACATATAAACATGCATCATGCAATTGTCTCATGTAACCAGACATTAGTTTTGACGATCAACCAAATGTTGTTTTTTACATGACGTTTGCAGTTGTGTTTCAAATGAAATAAAAAAAGACACTATATTTTTACTTCCTCACATTATTGTTTGTGCTTCTAGTTTAGTTTTTTCTAGTCTCTCTCCTCCTTTTCTTCCCTTTCAGATACAGGACAGGTGGAGCAGCAGTTAGAACAGGCCAGTCCTGCCCGCAGGGATCTGGACGACTCCTCCAAACAGATCCGATCTCTGGAGAAACAGCTCAAGAGCATGAAGCAGGAGAGAGATAACCTGCAGAAGGTACAGAAGAAACTGCAGCTTCACACAAGCAATTCCTCTCACTAGCAAAGTGCCTTGCTGCATAGATTTGTTTGAAAAGGCACAATTAATCAAAAGCTTTTAATTTAATTATTTTAATTTTGCATTTACTACTAATAATAATGTATTTGCTGCTACTGCTACTGCTACTACTACTAATAATCATAAAAAAAGCATCATTATTAAAATAAATAAATTCTATATTATTATTAAAAATAATATAATTATTAAACAACAACAACCACAATATAGTAAGACTCAAATGTTCAATAAATAAGTAGGTTGTTTGTAATAATCACAAGTCTGTATGAAGTAATTATTTATAAATTATTTAAATTTCATTTACATTTTATTTTTATTCTGATAATGCACAATTCGTAAATAATTTCAATGTAATTATTTAATTGATAAATTGATTTTATATATCTTTTGTTTCAACTTTGTGTTATGTTTGTCTGCAGAGTCTGCAGGAGTCCTCAGAGAAGCTGAAGACTCAGGGGAAGGAGCTGAAGGAGGCGGACAGCCAGAGGAAAATGGCCATGCAGGAGTTTGCCGACGTGAGCGAGAAGGTGACAGAGCTGCGGTCATACAAGCAACGGCTCTCCCGACAGCTCCGGGACAAAGAAGAGGAGATGGATTCCCTCAATCAGAAGGTGGAGGCGCTGCGGCTAGAAGTGCGCAAATCTGAGCGGGCCAAGAAAGAGGTTAGTGTGGAGGAGAACAGCTGATCGCAGGAGTCTGTTCAGCGGGCTCATACATTACATTTGTGCAAACTCTGTGTCTGTGTGTGTAGATGGAGGCCCAGGCTGAAGAGTTTTCTGCTGAGACTCAGAAAGAGAAGAAGCTGAGGGAACGCAGTGAGCAGTACAGCAGACAGCTGGAAGAGGAGCTGGAGGGAATGAAGGTTTGTGTACCCAAACACACTTTTTCTGTCAAAATACTGTTAAGGGGGTTTTAGGAACAGTGCAACCCTTCAAGCATGGGAAATTTGCATAAGAGTAGCATGTGATGTTTGTTGGCTTGCTTTTATTAAATGGCAACAACCGCAATATAATAAGACTCAATTGTTTAATAAATTAAGTAATAATCACAGGTCAGTATGAAAGTGTGTAAAATTATTTAGTGCTGTCAAATCGATTAATTGCGATTAATCGCATCCAAAATAAATGTTTCTCTTTACAAAAAATGTGTGTGTACTGTGTATATTTAAAATATAGATTAATGTGTGTGTATTTATATATACATGTAAATATACACAGTACACACACATACATTAACATGTAAACATAAACTTTTATTTTGAATTCGATTAATCGTGATTAATCGCTTTGACACCCCTAATTTGAATGTAAGGATTTAAAATTAAAAACAGTTGAAATTGAGAGAAATTCATATAGCTGTAACAGTTAACTAGAAAAGCAAAGGTTGTCAATCTTTAAATGTCAGCTTCACAAAGCCTCATTTAAAAGGATAGATAGATAGATAGATAGATAGATGTATTTAGTGTTACCTTACTGTTATTCCAATTCAGATTATGTAAACAAACTTTTTAGTTTGGATGCAATTAATCATTCAACAGCACTAATTGTAATTAATATATATTTTAAATTTAATTATATAATTAATTAGTAGTTTTATTAGTTATTTGCATTCTTTTTAATATATTATCATATTATAATTATTGAAATGTAATAATTCAAGTGTTTTTATTGATTGTTTTATTCATTTTAATACACTATTATTCATCAATTATTTAAATAAGTTTGTAATTAATAAATGTTTAATTAATTTAATTGTTTTTGAATACATTATTTTATTATACTTCATAAGTTATTTAAATATAAGTATTTAATTCGTTGTATTAATTATTTTTTTATACATTATAAAGATTAATACATTATTTTAATTATTTAATTATTTTTGTTTTACTAATTTTAAAGCATAATTTTATTATAATTCATACATTATGTACCTTTAATTAATATCATTTTTTTTTTATTGATTATTCATTTGACTATATTATTTTTATTATAGTTCATACATTATTTACATCAATTAGTAAGCTATTTTATTATTACTTTCATGTAACTTGAAATAAGCTCTATTAAGGTCGCTGATAATTTCCTTATCTTTTCTTTCCCTGTGTCGTGGAGCAGAAGAAGCAGGTGGGCCGCTCTCCAAGCGTTGGGTCATCTGAGCAGCACAAGGAGCTCAGTAAATTACGAGCAGACCTGGAGAACAAGATCGCTTCCTATGAGGAAGAGCTGTCACGCCGAGAACAACAACATGCCAACGAACTGAAGAACCTGAAGAAGGAGCTGCGGGAGTCAGAGGGACAACAGCTCACCTTAAAGAAAGAAATCATGATGCTCAAAGACAAGCTGGAGAAGACCCGCCGAGAGAGGTACTGATCTTACTACAAGAGATTACGCTTTATTTTAGCTGTTTCTTTTAATACCACCATGTATTATTTTACTTTATAATTCAGGGTCAGAGAGGTTGGAATGTGGTCATGTAAAACTAAATTGCAATCGTTTTGTGGTGCAAGGAACCTTGACTAACATTATAAGTGGACTTCAGGGGAAGAAATAAAATACAGCGTAGATTATGTTCCATAAAATAAGCTATGGAGTTTGGCTTGTGTTAGTATGTTGGCAGTGTGTGTTAGATGCTGAGTGCAGTAACCCTGATGTTCAATAAATCATTTCACCCTCACAGTCGGAGCGAACGAGAGGAGTTTGAGACCGAGTACAAACAGAAGTACGAGAGAGAGCGAGTGGTGCTGTCAGAGGAGAACAAGAAACTTTCCAGCGAACTTGACAAGGTGAACATACACATTATTAGGGCTGTCATGATACCTTAAAGTCAACATGAAATTCAGCAGTTCATTTACTTAATGCGCTGATGCAGGTTATTTCAAAGAAATGCATTCGTAATTTTTTTTGAATGAAATAACTCGCTTAGACCTCTGTAATGACTTTGCTTTTCCACTGATGTCGTTTAGTCACCATAGGCAGTTGGATAAAGTAAACCAATAGCCAAACAGCTGTTTAGGCATTGCTGTAGGAAACTCATGTAGAGCGCTTCAGGGGTGGCATATTTTTGTTGGCCAGCCTCGAAGTTTGCATCACCCTGGTTCCCTCAACAAAAAGACAATTGGCTTTTGGATTATTGCAGAAAATACACTTTTGTGACTACCAAAAGTTTATGATTTTGACATGTTCTGTTCATAAATGAACACCGCTTTTATGAATTATGAAGGCAAGGTACAATCGGCAGAAGTTAAAAGCTGAAGTTGAACAAACTACACAACTATAACCTCTTTAGTCCCATTTAGCTACTTGTTAGCAACAGCCATTTTCAAGACAAGAAAAAGGTTTTTAAAAATCACAAGTGGGGAATTATTGATGTATTTCATCATAGAATATAACCTGAAAATATTTTGAGGTTGTGTTCACCAGAGACCTTATTTCAAGCATCTAACTAAAAGCCCATTTAAAAACTTAACTTTTCCAGGTTTTAAAACTTATGGCTGTCGCACTCTTTTCTTTATTTTGATATAAACTCTCGTTCTCCAATAATTTCCAATAAATAAAATAGGTAATAGTATAGGGACCAATTCTCACTATTAACTAGTTGCTTATTAGCATGCCTATTATTAACATATTGGCTGTTTATTAGTACTTATAAAGCACATATTCTGCCTGAGCATATTCTATATCCCCAATCCAACCAGATACCCAAACGTAACAACTACCTTATTAACTATTAATAAGCAGCAAATTAGAAGTTTACTGAGGCAAAAGTTGTAGTTAATGGTTTGTTAATAGCGAGAATTGCACCTTAAAATAAAGTGTGACCATAAAACCAAGTCTTGTCCCTAAACATTTTCTCACTAAATATTCTGTTTCAAACATCATATAAAAGTGGAATAGGTTAAAAGCTGCATTTCACTTTGGTTTAAATCATATCACACTCTATTAAACCAGCTGAAGTATCTCAGTGCTATTCATGTTTGGATGTTTCTTATAGCGTGTGATGAGTATTGTCATCTTAAGTCTTCTCGAATTACAGTCGATTATAAATTCTCACGTATTTGTCATCCTGTTCCTATATTGTTTTAGATTACTTCAGCCTAATTTTAAATGAAGCTTTTGGTGTGCAAACAATTGTAGATACTATACTTACAGCGCTGGATACTGTAAAATTGTACTACCATTTTGTGGCGCACCAGTGTTTTTAGGCTTGGATACTATGACACTGCTGTAGCTCCAGGATGCTGTGTAACATTAACTCACCACCCCACACATCGACCCACAACCCTGAAACCACAACCTCCATCTCTCATATTACTGAAGCCTGAAGTCACAGATTCCACATCGCTTTTGATGTGGTCATTTCACTAAAGATGACAGGAGGCTTCGCGTCTTAGCGGTCAGAGTTGATGCTCTTTGTTAAAACTAGGAATTAATTCTGGGTATCGTTTCTGAGCGCTTCAAACGGAGTGTAAAGCACACAGAGTGGTTAAAAGAAAGGCTTGTGTGCGTGTAGCGGTTCTTAGCTCTCAGCGAGCCTGACGGCAAAGCTAGAGATGTTTAGAGAGGAACCCTTGGAGGGCAACACTCAGTTGTGAAAGAAAGAAAACATGCCGCTGTCATTTGCGGACTAAAATGTTGCGGTCTTTCCATGAGTCCGTTGAGCTGAAGAGATGGTCCACCGTGCCAATGTTTTACTGGGAAGTCAGTCAGCATCCTCCCCCCTTTGTAAGCACAGGGAAATATGCTGATCAACAGACAGGGATCTGGAACGCTTTTCCCGAGGACCACAGTGAAGGTTCAGCGCTCCGGTCAGAGCGTAGTGTTGAATGAAAACCTCGGATAATGCAAGCGTAATTATAAGGGTGGTCAAGATAGAGAGTGCGTCTAAATCAGATTGACTAGATGCGTGTACTAGCAGACGTGTTTACTGTGGAGTCAACCGAGCCGTTGCAGATGGAGGGGGTCATGCTTATTCATGAGTGTTTGGTGGTTTAGGGGTATTACAGTGACACGGGTGGCTTTGCATGGTGGTCCATCCAGCAGGCTCTGATGAGAGCCAGTCGTTGTCTCTCTGGTCCATATAATTGCATCTGGCCCCTCAAATTGCCGTATTGGTTTGTGATTTTCTGACATGGTAATGGGCATGTTTTCGAGCTTGTTGTGTTACATGGGTTGTGCAGAAGTAAAAGCCTCAAATGAGGATTGTTTTCCATTCACTGAAATAGAAATTGGTTCGAGATGTGCTGAATTACATTATGATACATTTAAAGCTGCAGTCTGTAACTTTTGGCGCTCTAGCGGTTAATAAACAGAACTGCATGCGTTTTGCAAAAGAACATTGTAGCCGGAGCTACTTCTCTCTGTTTATGTCTATGACAAGTCATGCAGGTACTGGGCTACTCCGCGGTGGTTTCTACAAGAACCAGTCTAAAATAGTTAGAATAATAAAAACTAATTGTAGGTGTACT
This sequence comes from Sinocyclocheilus anshuiensis, assembly GCF_001515605.1. NCBI lineage: Eukaryota > Metazoa > Chordata > Actinopteri > Cypriniformes > Cyprinidae > Sinocyclocheilus > Sinocyclocheilus anshuiensis. The sequence continues at coordinate 172,986 of NW_015552573.1, forward strand.
GTAGTGATTCAGGATAAGCCAAAAACACGGCTTGGAAAATGGATTCATGATGTACTCGCTTCGCTTGTTATATACATTTTGTACACTTTGACTGCAGCTTAAATGCATCCTTGGTGAATAAAAGTAGAATAAAAGAAAAAAAAGTGAATAAAATCTTGTGATCAGTAGTGTGTTTTTGTGTGTGTAGATGATGTCTTCATTTGAGAAGTTGAGCTGCAGTAACAAACAGCTGGAGGAGGAGATGAGAGAACTGGCTGATAAGAAAGAGAGTGTGACCCACTGGGAGGCCCAGATCACAGAAATCATTCAATGGTGAGAAACACACATAACATGCACACACACGATTACCTTGCTGTTCACGCTTGTGTGTAAAACTGGAATCAGCTCTTTTAGACTTTGTCCTGTGTCCTGGTTCAAATTTTTACCTGGTTCTGGTAAAAATTTATTACTAGATAGGCATAGAGTACAATATTATAAAATACATTTTTTTAAATAACATTAAAAATCAAATAAATTCACCATTTTAGCCCACACATCTTAAATTTGCGGTGCACTTTGGCACTTTTCAGTGGCATTTTTGCCCTCAAACCCTGGTTAATTTTTTACCCTCTTGTAGCTTTTTATTCGTAAGATTGTCTTTTTTTGATGTCGCTACAAGTTTGATTTTTTCAGACATTTGAATCCTCAAAAGTATAGCTATTTCAAACATACACAATTGGTATTTACAAAAAACTTTACTTGTGCTTTTCGATGAGTTCTTGATTAAAATTTTAATGGCTCCACCTAATGCATCAGTAAATTTGCAGGATGTACAAATCCAGAGCTTGAAGCCAAAAAGGCATAAGTGCAAGGGTGTAGGATTGATCAGCAGTGGGGTGGGGACCCATTATAAACCCTATCAGCTTGATAAATACTTAAGTGACAGCATTAGCCCAGTAGTTAAGTAGGTATTCACCATAGCAGATCATCACTTTAATGTGCATTCAGTCTAAGGCTTGAAGCAACTGGCTGGAAGAAGCTTCTGCATAGTCCTCAAGTCATTTTGTTTTGTTTTCTCTGCACAGTGCCTGAAAATACTAACATGTAATGAATATTTCCCAAAAAGTTGTGAAAAAGGTTTATTATGGTTGCTACTCCCTGCATAATTGCAATTAAACTGATGCTACTTTTGCACCAAACCCTAGGTATTTGTGTAGCCGTGGGGCCATCTAGTGGTGATGTTTTGTAAGTGCAGTTCTGAGCATCTGTGTTTCTCTCTCAGGGTCAGTGATGAGAAAGACGCTCGAGGTTATCTGCAGGCTTTAGCCACTAAGATGACAGAAGAACTGGAAGGCATGAGGAACGCCAGTCTAGGTGCACGTGCTACTGTAAGTGTCCTTTTAAAACTAAACTTTGATCTTGACTGTAAACTTAGTGCTTAGTGTTAGAAATGCACTGTAGCATGAGCGAGTAATGCAGTTTATTCTAAAGAGCGTTCTTCTCAAACCTTAATTGTTTGCATCAAATCTTACTGCATGTTGTAAGCCAGTGGGTGTTGTGGTTTTCCAGGACATGCCATGGAAGATGAGACGTTTGGCTAAGCTGGACATGTCTGCGCGTCTGGAGCTGCAGTCTGCACTGGATGCCGAGATTAGAGCCAAACAAACCATCCAGGATGAGCTCAACAAAGTCAAGGCGTCACATATGGCCACTGAGTGGTAAAACATACATCTCTCTTTTCAAGCTTCCAATAGGTCATACCTGTCGATAGGAAATTATTTGATTGGTGTTATCTAGTAGATAATCCAGTGAATAGCTGGTAAGAATCAGCATTAGTTATCAACGGATATGGGTTTGACCAATGTCGATATCTGAAGAACATGATGGCCAGTTCCAATTTTGTGCAAATTTGATGATTGTTTATGAGATGTATGCATAAAGAGACCGATATATTTGTTTTATATTATATATACATTTGAATTGAATTTAAAACATGAGAAATGAAAAATGCGAACTTAGATATCTGTTAATTCTTTAAAGTCAGCATGAAATGAAAATTCACCTTATCTATCTATTTTCTAATTGCATGTTATTGATCTTATAGCAAACAATTCATTCACGCAAATGTTGATTTTATTTTTTGACCTAATTTTTAACTAAAAGTATAACTTCTCGCCCGTACAAACTTGCATTATTACAGTAAAATGTAAGCTTAGTGACTTGGTGTTCTATCCATCTGATGTTGATAAAATTTTGAGATTCACTCAAAAATGGTAGCAAACGATTGCAGTGCCAAGTTTACATATTTTCTTTTTCGATGATGATGTTACACTCGAATCAGTATCACAACACAGAAGATCTGTCTAGGCTTCCATTTCATCGTGGCTTTAATAATTCAGTAAAATGTTAATTGACCATTAGCCAGCATTGATGATCTAAAAATGGCCATATGTTGGCATATTAATCAGGCTATGCTCATCATTCTGTGTCTGATTTTTTTTCTGCACAGCAAGCTGGAGGAGTCAGAAAAGAAGAACCAGGACCTGCAGGCAGAGATCCAGAGGCTGAAACAGGAAACTGAGAGTCTGCGCACGTCGGAGCTACTTCTCTCTGTTTATGTCTATGACAAGTCATGCAGGTACTGGGCTACTCCGCGGTGGTTTCTACAAGAACCAGTCTAAAATAGTTAGAATAATAAAAACTAATTGTAGGTGTACTGTAGTGATTCAGGATAAGCCAAAAACACGGCTTGGAAAATGGATTCATGATGTACTCGCTTCGCTTGTTATATACATTTTGTACACTTTGACTGCAGCTTAAATGCATCCTTGGTGAATAAAAGTAGAATAAAAGAAAAAAAAGTGAATAAAATCTTGTGATCAGTAGTGTGTTTTTGTGTGTGTAGATGATGTCTTCATTTGAGAAGTTGAGCTGCAGTAACAAACAGCTGGAGGAGGAGATGAGAGAACTGGCTGATAAGAAAGAGAGTGTGACCCACTGGGAGGCCCAGATCACAGAAATCATTCAATGGTGAGAAACACACATAACATGCACACACACGATTACCTTGCTGTTCACGCTTGTGTGTAAAACTGGAATCAGCTCTTTTAGACTTTGTCCTGTGTCCTGGTTCAAATTTTTACCTGGTTCTGGTAAAAATTTATTACTAGATAGGCATAGAGTACAATATTATAAAATACATTTTTTTAAATAACATTAAAAATCAAATAAATTCACCATTTTAGCCCACACATCTTAAATTTGCGGTGCACTTTGGCACTTTTCAGTGGCATTTTTGCCCTCAAACCCTGGTTAATTTTTTACCCTCTTGTAGCTTTTTATTCGTAAGATTGTCTTTTTTTGATGTCGCTACAAGTTTGATTTTTTCAGACATTTGAATCCTCAAAAGTATAGCTATTTCAAACATACACAATTGGTATTTACAAAAAACTTTACTTGTGCTTTTCGATGAGTTCTTGATTAAAATTTTAATGGCTCCACCTAATGCATCAGTAAATTTGCAGGATGTACAAATCCAGAGCTTGAAGCCAAAAAGGCATAAGTGCAAGGGTGTAGGATTGATCAGCAGTGGGGTGGGGACCCATTATAAACCCTATCAGCTTGATAAATACTTAAGTGACAGCATTAGCCCAGTAGTTAAGTAGGTATTCACCATAGCAGATCATCACTTTAATGTGCATTCAGTCTAAGGCTTGAAGCAACTGGCTGGAAGAAGCTTCTGCATAGTCCTCAAGTCATTTTGTTTTGTTTTCTCTGCACAGTGCCTGAAAATACTAACATGTAATGAATATTTCCCAAAAAGTTGTGAAAAAGGTTTATTATGGTTGCTACTCCCTGCATAATTGCAATTAAACTGATGCTACTTTTGCACCAAACCCTAGGTATTTGTGTAGCCGTGGGGCCATCTAGTGGTGATGTTTTGTAAGTGCAGTTCTGAGCATCTGTGTTTCTCTCTCAGGGTCAGTGATGAGAAAGACGCTCGAGGTTATCTGCAGGCTTTAGCCACTAAGATGACAGAAGAACTGGAAGGCATGAGGAACGCCAGTCTAGGTGCACGTGCTACTGTAAGTGTCCTTTTAAAACTAAACTTTGATCTTGACTGTAAACTTAGTGCTTAGTGTTAGAAATGCACTGTAGCATGAGCGAGTAATGCAGTTTATTCTAAAGAGCGTTCTTCTCAAACCTTAATTGTTTGCATCAAATCTTACTGCATGTTGTAAGCCAGTGGGTGTTGTGGTTTTCCAGGACATGCCATGGAAGATGAGACGTTTGGCTAAGCTGGACATGTCTGCGCGTCTGGAGCTGCAGTCTGCACTGGATGCCGAGATTAGAGCCAAACAAACCATCCAGGATGAGCTCAACAAAGTCAAGGCGTCACATATGGCCACTGAGTGGTAAAACATACATCTCTCTTTTCAAGCTTCCAATAGGTCATACCTGTCGATAGGAAATTATTTGATTGGTGTTATCTAGTAGATAATCCAGTGAATAGCTGGTAAGAATCAGCATTAGTTATCAACGGATATGGGTTTGACCAATGTCGATATCTGAAGAACATGATGGCCAGTTCCAATTTTGTGCAAATTTGATGATTGTTTATGAGATGTATGCATAAAGAGACCGATATATTTGTTTTATATTATATATACATTTGAATTGAATTTAAAACATGAGAAATGAAAAATGCGAACTTAGATATCTGTTAATTCTTTAAAGTCAGCATGAAATGAAAATTCACCTTATCTATCTATTTTCTAATTGCATGTTATTGATCTTATAGCAAACAATTCATTCACGCAAATGTTGATTTTATTTTTTGACCTAATTTTTAACTAAAAGTATAACTTCTCGCCCGTACAAACTTGCATTATTACAGTAAAATGTAAGCTTAGTGACTTGGTGTTCTATCCATCTGATGTTGATAAAATTTTGAGATTCACTCAAAAATGGTAGCAAACGATTGCAGTGCCAAGTTTACATATTTTCTTTTTCGATGATGATGTTACACTCGAATCAGTATCACAACACAGAAGATCTGTCTAGGCTTCCATTTCATCGTGGCTTTAATAATTCAGTAAAATGTTAATTGACCATTAGCCAGCATTGATGATCTAAAAATGGCCATATGTTGGCATATTAATCAGGCTATGCTCATCATTCTGTGTCTGATTTTTTTTCTGCACAGCAAGCTGGAGGAGTCAGAAAAGAAGAACCAGGACCTGCAGGCAGAGATCCAGAGGCTGAAACAGGAAACTGAGAGTCTGCGCACGTCCAAAGGTAAAAACACAAACATTTGAAATCAATCAGGCAAAATTTTAGTGACAGGCCTGATATTGTTAAGACGGTGTATGCTCGTATGTAACATCTAAGTCATGTTATGTTTTTCAGGGGTCAAGCACCAAGACTCCCAGAATTCCTTCTTGGCATTCCTCAATGCTCCGACCTCGGCCCTGGATCAGTTTGATGTAGGTATTTAAAGCACTTGCATGTGGCTTTAGTTTAGGATTGCAGCTGACTGACTTTGTAACATTAATTTGTTCTGTCTGCTTTTTCATTTGTTATTCAGGGAAATTTGCTTTTATTGATATTTCTGTTTCCTCTCATATTCTCTTTAAATGATTTAGTGTGGATTAAATAACTGGCTGAAACACATTCTCAATTATTACTTCTGGGCTTTTGAGACAGTAATTTTAAAAGCAAGTGAGCTTGTGTGTGTGTGTGTGTGTGTGTGAATCCTATTTTCTGTGTTCATATATTGTTGGCTCTCTTTTTATTTCTTTCTCTCCTCTTATCTGTCTGTTTTTGTCTGTGATGAAGCGCTCCACTGCCTGTGGGCCGGCCGGCAAAGGCAGACGTGTAAGCTCCTTTTGTGTATTTGGTGAAGTGGTTCAACTCTACAATGATTGAACTGCGTGACTTTGATGCATGTCTGCGGTGTTACTGCATGGCATAAGTGACATACCCCCATTTCCCAGGGGGTTTTTCAAGTACACATGCTTGTTTGTCACATTCAGGGTCCATTTCAGCTTGGTTTGTCTTCATCCTACACATTTGGACTGGTGGTCGACCGATATATCGCCAAGGCCGATATATCGGCCGATATTTGGCATCTTTTTCGATGATGATGTTACACTCGAATCAGTATCACAACACAGAAGATCTGTCTAGGCTTCCATTTCATCGTGGCTTTAATAATTCAGTAAAATGTTAATTGACCATTAGCCAGCATTGATGATCTAAAAATGGCCATATGTTGGCATATTAATCAGGCTATGCTCATCATTCTGTGTCTGATTTTTTTTCTGCACAGCAAGCTGGAGGAGTCAGAAAAGAAGAACCAGGACCTGCAGGCAGAGATCCAGAGGCTGAAACAGGAAACTGAGAGTCTGCGCACGTCCAAAGGTAAAAACACAAACATTTGAAATCAATCAGGCAAAATTTCAGTGACAGGCCTGATATTGTTTAGACGGTTTATGCGTGTATGTGACATCTAAGTCATGTTATGTTTTTCAGGGGTCAAGCACCAAGACTCCCAGAATTCCTTCTTGGCATTCCTCAATGCTCCGACCTCGGCCCTGGATCAGTTTGATGTAGGTATTTAAAGCACTTGCATGTGGCTTTAGTTTAGGATTGCAGCTGACTGACTTTGTAACATTAATTTGTTCTGTCTGCTTTTTCATTTGTTATTCAGGGAAATTTGCTTTTATTGATATTTCTGTTTCCTCTCATATTCTCTTTAAATGATTTAGTGTGGATTAAATAACTGGCTGAAACACATTCTCAATTATTACTTCTGGGCTTTTGAGACAGTAATTTTAAAAGCAAGTGAGCTTGTGTGTGTGTGTGTGTGTGTGTGAATCCTATTTTCTGTGTTCATATATTGTTGGCTCTCTTTTTATTTCTTTCTCTCCTCTTATCTGTCTGTTTTTGTCTGTGATGAAGCGCTCCACTGCCTGTGGGCCGGCCGGCAAAGGCAGACGTGTAAGCTCCTTTTGTGTATTTGGTGAAGTGGTTCAACTCTACAATGATTGAACTGCGTGACTTTGATGCATGTCTGCGGTGTTACTGCATGGCATAAGTGACATACCCCCATTTCCCAGGGGGTTTTTCAAGTACACATGCTTGTTTGTCACATTCAGGGTCCATTTCAGCTTGGTTTGTCTTCATCCTACACATTTGGACTGGTGGTCGACCGATATATCGCCAAGGCCGATATATCGGCCGATATTTGGCACTTTTCAAATATCGGCATCGGTCGATAAGTTTTTCTGGTTGGCCGATGTGTTTGAGGCGGGACTTTAATTTTGACGACGCGGCAGACTTTTATATTGACGGCGCTGAGTGAACGCCAGCGCCTGAGCGCACACTGCTCACATTCTCCCTCTTGTAGCGAACAAGAGTGAGAATGTGAGCAGTGTCGTCGTTCAGTTCTGTCTAATATGGATAGAAGTCTATCTAATAATCAGATAGAACTGTTAAACAAAGGAAT
>NW_015552573.1:180679-201459 GCF_001515605.1 Sinocyclocheilus anshuiensis
GCATTTGTATCCTGCATGATCGCGTGTTCTCTGCGTGACGGTCGGTCCGTGCAAATTGAATGCAGACAGGAGGAGAGTTCTGCTTGACTGGAGATGCGCGATTGACAAACTAAACTCGTGATTTCAAATTATGCTGCGCTTTATGCATTTGCCCGCTGTCATATTAATGTCATTTTCATTGCATGCTGTATGTAAAATGAGTGTTACCTTGGCTTTATTTGGAAAAAGAAAAAGAAAAAAAGATTTCAAATGCACACAAACTTCCCAGAATACTGAGTGCCCTGTTGGTTACAGTGTTTACTTCCTTTATAATTAGATTTTTATTAAATATTTATTTATTTGTGAAAAATGCTTTGTCTTCTAAAGTATAAGCATGTTTATTTTACACAATTATTTTTAATCCATTTTCAAATGATTTAAAATTTCTTAAATATAAAAGAAAATGAACCAAAATTATATCGGCTTTATATCGGCCATCGGCCACCCTGCTTTCCAAGATATCGGCATCAGCATCGGCTGTCAAAAAACCCATATCGGTCGACCACTAATTTGGACTACAAACTGTCACTTTCTGTGGATAATACATATGCAATATTTTGTTTTATTCATCTTGCACTACCAGTGGAGGTTTTATTCCATACCACAACCGATGACTCCACTTCTAGTTCTAACTCACATTTGCTGTTTCTAAAACTTGTGAATCTTGTTGTGAAGAAGACGTGTGGCGTTTGTGTTCAGCAGTGTTTCAGATTTCCTTTATGATTATTTATGCTTTGCTCTTGGCTCTTGTTCCATCATTGACATGGTGTTTGGGCTTGGCAAATGTTTTTAAACCTTTGTCCTGTCAAATTGCTGCTAATGTGCATGATGTGTTTTCAAACAGCCTGTTGTGTTACATTTAGCAGGCATGCCTTGTGTTTTCCATCTGCTGCTCATGTGTTTGTGGTATGGTTGGATCGGTTCTCTAAGCATTTCCTTTCTCTAACCTTCTCAATAGATCGACTCCATCGATAACTTCAGCCTGTCCAACACACCTTCCCGGGAGGAAGATGGAAGATCCCAGGTCACCTCCCACTCTCGCTCACCCTCCACCACAAGTGATATGGAGTCTCAAGAGGTGACTTCTCAAATTCTGACGACCTTTAGCAATGCTGAGACTCTGTTTTGAAACTTAATGACTTAGAAACTTAGTATATTCCACTGCCATTGTGGATGAAACTTAACACTTTGCTTGTCGAGGTGCATTCTGGGATTGCCTTATCAACAATAAATGCATGGGATACCACCTTACTGTGTAGCTAAAATCATGCCTATGATGCCTTATAAGGCTGTCTAGATAGGCAGATCAGTAGGTTTTAGAACGGAGCTTCATTCATTCATTCATTCATTCATTCAGGTAAAGAGACTTTAAGAATGGTAGCATGTTGTGACTAATATCCGTGACTGTTTTTCCAGCAGGTAGATCAGCCACAACGAGGTGCACAAACTCCCATGAGGTCTGGATACAGTAGCTCTGGTCACAGCACACCTAAAGTAATTAATTCACTTGTTTATTTTGCTCCTACACTCTTAGAAATAAAGGAATCGATGAGTTTTTTTTTTCTTTCTGCGATACCATAGAACCAGTAATTTGGGTTCTCCAAATAACCTTTCAGTGAACATTTTAATAATCTAAAGAATATTTTTGCACTGTAAAGAACCTTTTGTGCATTGGAAAAGTTCTATGAATGTTAAAGGTTCTTCATAGAACCATCAATGCCAATAAAGAACCTTTTTTTTTTACGATTCTAGCTACTTTCATATCAGCCAAATCTTATATTCTGTGATACGCTGTAATTTATAGTGTTCTAAATTTCTCTTTTTAGCCAAAAGCCCATCAGTTCATGGTGAAGACCTTCAATACACCCACTAAATGTAACCAGTGTACGTCTCTAATGGTGGGAATTATCCGACAGGGCTGTACGTGTGAAGGTGAGAGGTCACTATAGCAGCGGCTGAGGTTATGGTAAATAGCGTTAAGATTGGCATTCACCTTGTTCTCCTCCTTCTACAGTCTGTAACTTCTCCTGTCACGTGACGTGTGCGGACAAAGCTCCTGCCGTGTGTCCTATCCCACCGGATCAAACCAAAGGACCGCTGGGTATCGACCCACAGAAGGGCATCGGCACAGCTTATGAGGGCCATGTCAAGGTTAGAAGCTTCATTTTAAATACCCATGAAAGTTTTGTGATCATAATGAACAATTATCAGATACAAATTTAGCCTGCAAAATGTACCAGACATAAGTTGGAAAGGTATAACTTCATCTTATAATTAAAAAAAAAATTAAAAAAACAGTGAAAGATAATACTGTTGTATTGGATATATATTAGGAGTTCCCAATTAGTTGAGAACTAATTCTGAGATCTTTTCGTTTAGGTACCCAAACCATTAGGTGTGAAGAAGGGATGGCAGAGGGCCATCGCTGTAGTCTGTGACTTCAAGCTCTTCTTATATGATCTCCCAGAGGGCAAAGCTGCTCAGCCTGGTGTCATAGTGAACCAGGTCATTGACATGAGGTTAGTGAGGGCTTCAAAACAAACATCTGAGCCTATGTTTGATTCTGATTTCTGTGTTTACATGACAGCTAAATCGCTGTCTTTTGGTTTCAGGGATGAGGAATTTTCTGTTAGCTCAGTTTTGGAATCAGATGTCATTCATGCGAATAGAAAGGACATTCCCTGTATTTTTAGGGTGAGTATTTTTTTATTTATTTTTTTAACACAACTTTATATTGATAACATTAGTTTTGTGTTGTAATTAAAAAATAAATAAATAAAGGGGATACATTTTAAAGTTGTCCTCCTCTTCCTCTCCTGCAGGTGACAGCATCACAGCTCTCTGAATCCAGCAATAAAAAGTGCTCCATCTTGATTCTGGCTGACAGCGATCAGGAAAGAACCAAGTGGGTCGGCCTCCTGAACGAGCTGCACCGTCTCTTGAAGAAGAGCAAACTGAAAGAACGCTTTGTTTACATCCCTAAAGAAGCATATGACAGTGCACTGCCTCTCATCAAATCCACACAGTCTGCTGCTATTATAGGTACAGTCAACCTCATGCACCAATAATCTTGGGTTTATAGTCTGTGTGTGTGTGTTTATTTATTTATTTATTTTTATTCATTATATTATAGAATTATATTGTTATATAATATAATTCTATATTCGTTATATATTATTATTATTATTATATCATAGAACAATATCATAGAATATATACTGTATATATGTGTGTGTGTGTGTGTGTGTGTGTATATATACAGTGGGTACGGAACTTTTAATTGTAAAAAAAAAAAAAAAAAAAAAAAAAACATGCCTGATTCAAGAAGGGGGTCTGATGGCCAAAAATTTTTATTTTACAAACTTATTAATTTTAAGTTAAATTGTGTATAATTTAATGTTGGTATAGTGTCTGCTAGAATGTTAAAAATATTCAGTGTTAAATATTTTTAAATTGTTGTTTTGTAATTGATTTTTTTTCTTTAAAAAGCAAGACAAAACAGTAAAAAAGCTCTAATATATAAAGGTAGTCTGAATTGTTTTTATTAATTACATGATACATGTTAATACATTGAATGTTAGAATTTCAAAAGAGTAAGAAAAATCCTCTTTTAAAAAAATAACAATTTACAAACTAGTCTGCACTAGTCAATTTCAATCCAGCCTAGCTTTATTAAACTCTGCTTTCTGTTTATTTGAACTACGTTTCTATTTATCCGCAGATCATGAGAGGATAGCCCTGGGCAATGAGGAGGGGTTGTACGTTATTCATGTTACCAAAGATGGTAAGTGTAATTATAAGCTTTATCTGTAATTACTGTACTTATCTGCTGCATTTAGACTGTATATATAGGTGACTTAATGCATTCTTTGATGTTAATACAAAGCCACTTACTGTTTATATGTTTTTATTCACAGAGATTATCAAGGTAGGAGACAATAAGAAGGTCCATCAGATTGAGTTGATCCCATCCAAACAGTTGATCGCTGTGATATCGGGCCGAAACGGCCATGTACGGCTTTACCCAATGGCGGCCCTGGATGACCGTGAGGCCGATTTTCAGAAGATAGCGGAGACCAAAGGCTGCCAAACTCTGGTTTCGGGCACGATCAGACAAGGATCTCTCACGTACCTCTTCGTGTCCATGAAAAAACCTGACAAGGTGATGATCTACGAGCTCAACAAGAGCAAAACACGCCATCGGAAGCTGCGTGATATCCTCGTCCCGGGATCCGTGCAGTGGATGGGTCTCCAGGGCGACAAGCTTTGCGTGGGCTTCCAGTCCGGGTTCCTGCACTATAATCTTCAGGGGGATGGAACTACCTCTTACCTCCTCCACCCTGACGATCACTCCCTGGCCTTCATCGAGCAGCTGAGCCTGGACGCTCTCTGCGCCGTGGAGATCTCTAGTAAAGAGCTGCTCTTGTGCTTCAGCAGTATCGGTGTGTACGTAGACTGTCAGGGCAGACGGTCACGACAACAGGAACTGATGTGGACGGCTACGCCCACCGCATGTCGTGAGTGACCATCAGTGTTTCTATACTGATTAATATGGCTTGTGTTCACTTGCTTACAGTATGATAATACCAATCCACAAGGTTCAGGATGAAATTACTGCACTTGAAATGATGGATTACATTACACAAGCCTGATTTTAATACTATGCTCTGACATATATTTATCTTATGGTCTTTTAGCTTAAAAAAAGTCTGTCTGTATTATTGATATATGTGTAGTCTAATATAGTATAGTTAATTAAAGGGATAGTTCACCCAAAAATGAAAATTAGCCCATTATTTACTCACCCTCAAGCCATCCTAGGTGTATATGACTTCCTTCTTTCAGATTAATCCAATCCGAGTTATATTAAAAATTGACTTTGGTCTTTCAAGCTGTTTAATGCCAGTCAGCGGGTGTTGCAGTTCATCAGTCCAAAAGAAGTGAAATAAAGCGCATGCATCCATAATAAAAAGTGCCTCACACGGCTCCGGGGGGTGAACAAAGGCGTCCTGTAGCGAATCGATGCGTTTTTGTAAGAAAAATATCCATATTCAAAACGTAATAATCACTTTAATCTAGCTTGATATATGTGTAGTCTAATGTAATGATATATAACAATAAAAAGAAATTGTAGGCAAAGGTAATATTTCTGGATTGTTTTGATGTAAAGTTTAAATATTTTATCTAAATAAATAAAAAAAGTTGAGTAAATGTATAGTATAATAAATATTTGAAATATACTGTATAATACATGATTTTATGGGAAAAAAATCATGATTTTACACTAGATATTCTAGGTACTCAAATTGAGAATTTGCGCATTGTTGTGATTGCTTGCTCATAGTTTATGACAGTCATAAAGATTGTTTATTTGCATATGTTGTGCACATAATTAGCAGAAAATGTCCTGGAAAGCTTGCTTAATAGTTAGTGGTGTTTGTAAAGATTAGTGTTTCTCACACTTAAGGTTAGTGTTTTTAACAATGTTTTCTGTGACTCTTGTCTTGCAGGTTATAATGCACCTTATCTGTCAGTGTATAGTGAGAATGCAGTGGATGTATTTGACGTCAACACTATGGAGTGGATTCAAACGATGCCTTTGAAAAGGGTACATTTTTCATTTATCTTTAGAAATAAAAAAACACATTATAAGAAAGACAGACATCTTCCAGAGAGAGTTTTTCATATCTATGAAATAAAATATACATCGAAGCAGGTGGTAAATTAAAGTGCGGTGTGTTAATGAGCTGTGGGTTGCCTGCATTGCAGGTTCATCCTCTGAACGCTGATGGCTCTCTAAACTTGCTGGGGCTGGAGACCATACGGCTCATCTACTTTAAAAACAAGACAGCAGGTGAGATGCTCCCTACAGCTGCTCATCCAGGTTCTGAATATTCCCACCCCACGTATTTATGCATAATCAGCAGGAAATAAATGATAAGAAAAGGAAAAGAGAAGTTGTTTCAGAGAAAGAGAAAACCAAGCTAATGCATTTTGAATAATATTTTGAATGCAGATTGTTTTCTTAATGATTTGCATTTATTAGAAAGAGAATGGGGTCCATTTTGATTTCATATTGTTGTTACAATGTAAAGAACTGGCTTAATATGCAGCATCTTGTGAATAGTGTGCATCAGCTCATGCATATGTGATGTAACAAAGTTGTACATCCTAATGGACGCTTGTTGTTTAATTTGTTGTGAAATGTGTGTAATGCTTTGTGTTCTGTGTAATGATGTGCAGAGGGAGATGAGCTGGTGGTGCCAGAGACATCTGATAACAGCCGCAAACAGATGGTGCGCAGTATGACGAGCAAACGCCGCTTTTCGTTCCGCGTGCCGGAGGAGGAGAGAGTTCTGCAGAGGAGGTGATGTTCAAGCCTAACAACACTAACCATCATGACTTCTAATGATAACTTGTCAATTTCGACCATTCTAAACCCTGGGGATAAAGTTTAATCTTTTTACTAATCATAATTTTATTTAGTTAATGTTTAATGTAGCTCATGTTCTTCTTTGCGTATTTACAAAGTAAGTCTACACGATATATCAAAATCAAATTGATTTGCAGGCTGCGAGTAATTTAATTAATTAATAAATCACAGGAATTTGACAATGGCATTAAGCCATATGACAAAATCAATTTTATTTCAATATATCGTGCAGCCCATCTTCATTAATTAAATAAATATATGCTTCAGTAAATATATTAAATAAATATGTTTACTGATTTCACTGTAAAGTGCAGCATTTATACGCATGTAGTTCATGATAGTGTTTCAGCATCTGAGAACAGCAACCCATCAAAATAAAGTTTGATGGTTTACCATTAAAAAAAAAAAAACGAGAAATTAAGACGTAAATATATATATATTTTTTTTATTTTACTGTAAAATGAAACTTTATTATTTTTTTTACATGTTTTTTACAGTATTATTATATATTTATTGTTTTAATATATTATTAATATTATTTTAATTAATTATTTTAATTAAATAATACTGCAATCTAAATATTATAATCAGTAATCACAATAACAGTGGAAATGTGGCCTATGAAAACTCAAGTGGAAAGAGTATTTTCAGATTTTTTTTTTTAACTCTGAAATTGTTAGGTTTGATATGGTTATTGTAAACAGTAAACCCAAATATGAACTAAATAAAATAATTAAATAAAATAAAAATAAAATTTAACAAAATCACCCTAACCCTAAAATTATTAATTCATTCTAAATCTAGCTATTCGATTAATCTGCTTAAAATTCCAGTTTTTTTTTTTAAATAGCGATATGTATCAGAGAAAAACAAAATATCACAATGTCAGTTTTTAAAGTGTAGCCCTGTTACGCTATGAATAACAAGTTTATGTGTGAAAAATGTCATACAAGTTTGTTCTGGCTGTTTAAAAACACCTGAAACCTAGAAAAGTATAGGCTTAGATCTCTGCCACAATTCTGCGCGCGAAAGATCATATTTTGAGCGCACAAAAGTGCATTTTGCACACGCGCGATCTGAGTTTTGTGGAGAAAACGTTCGTTTCGCAAAGAAAAAAGTATTTAGAGCGCACGAAAATCAATTTTGCGTTTTGAATATTTCTCATGGGCAATTAATAATTTTTGACTTTCCGTCTGAGTTAAATCTCTTTCTTGGCTCATTTTATCTGTAAAAGAAAATCTGCTTAATTATGCACACCTGAATATAAGACATTTTTCACTTCCAGCCTTCATGAATAATTATATATCAATTATAAATTATTAAATACAAGATTAATAGTAGTTATTAAGATTGATGTCGTTTGGAATTGGTAAAGTGTGCTTGGAAAAAAATATAATCAGAATATCAACTTGCATAATAATTATGCATGCACTCTATTTTTCCTCTTCTGCTGTCGAGGTAATGCAAGGAATGTTGTGATTGGTTGTCAAGGCAGCCAATCAGAATTTAGCAGCCTCGTCACTGATTGGCTGGAATTATGGCATATTGTAACGCTGGGTTGTGTTGAGCACGCGAGCTGTTGGCATTTAGAGAGCACTGAGGGCGGGCATCAAGAGAGCAAGCTAGTGAACCGTTGCACGTGTAAAAGAGAAGGTATGCACACATCCAAAAACTTATTTTAAATGCTAAATTGATTTTCGTGCGCTCGAAATACATTATTCTTTGTGAGACAAACATTTTCTCCACAAAACTCAGTTCGCGCGCATGCAAAACGCACTTTTGCGCGCTCAAAATATGATCTTTCGCGCGCAGAATTGTGGCAGAAATGTAATCCCATAGAAAAGCAAATAAAGGAATTAAAATGATTACAGTTTCAATTCCTTGCGACTAAACACCATGCAAAAGTTTCTGTGAAAATCATATGACTATTTAAAGAGGTAAACACTGAGACAGTTTGATAGCTCACGTTTCAGTACAGTGTGAAAGGGCCTTGATTGTAATCCAAGTTTCATGTTTCAATTTTTCTTGAATTCTATTCTTGAGACAGTGCTGTGGGTCTCACTGCATTGTTTATGCTCTTTAGGGAGATGCTGAGAGACCCAGAAATGAGGAATAAGTTAATTTCCAACCCAACAAACTTCAACCATGTGGTTCATATGGGCCCGGGAGACGGGATCCAGATCCTGAAAGATCTGCCAATGGTAGGAGCAGCTAACAGCAGGGAGAACGTCACCTCTCATATTCTTCTCCCGCTTCTCTACGCCTCCATCCATCTGTTTCTAAGAGCTGTTTTAATGAGCATGAGCCATCTTTTGTTAATTATGTTCACTGTTATTATTTGCGTTTTATAGATGAGCTTGCTTAAAAGACAACATAAAACCACATTTGACTTTTTTAATGTGAAGTTCCACAGGTCAAGAAGTTATTGCAATTTTATTTCCTTTAGAATAACCCACATTTATGAAATAGGGTCAATTTGGTTTTCATGTTGTCTTTTAAATGACCTCACCTCTTCCTCTTCTTATTTACACCATTACTGAGCAGAAAACTGTTGCATGCATCTATATTTTTTCTTTCTTTTTCCTCCATTTCTCTCTCTATATCTGCTCCTCCTGGGTTTCCGCTGTAGCCCGGTTCTCCTCTCCCCTCTCCTCATCTGCGCCTCATCTCCACCCCTACAAGCTTTGAGCATGTCTATCACATGACTGTCACCTCTGCTGACAACTTCCTGTCCCAGGACTCCTCCCCTCTCTCCTCCCACTCCCTGTCCCTCAGCTCCGCCCCTGGGACCCCTGCCTCCATCTGCTCTCTGGTAGGACCAGAGAGACATACACAGACACACTCCATCTGTTCTCTGAAGAGGATGAATTTATACCCACACGCATTAGCTCACTTTCATATTGTTTAAACAAATCTATGTTCCAATTATCTGCCTGCGTCACAGTTACATGTAATATTCTCAATTTACAATCTGTCTGATTCTTGCATGCTAAATCATCCCTCCCTTCATTTTTTTATTTTTAAGCATTATTATACTTTTTTTTTTTATATTTTATTAATATAATTTATATTGTTAATATAAATAATATGGATATTAGTATATATATATATATATATATATATATATATATATATTTATATATATATGAAATATAAAAAATATTTTGTATATATATATATATATATATATATATATATATATATTAATATTTATATGAAATATTAATAATATTAAATAGCCAGTATGACCTCAAAGCTAACAGACATGGTTTATAAGCTACCCCAGTTTATTTTTTCATGGGGTTTCATACATGGGAACGAAGTATTGTGTATTCTGCTTGTTTTATGTAGATAATTCAAAAACTAAGTGAGAAAATGATTTCATTTTCCCCTCGCTATATAATTTAAGATCATGTACAGTGACACTGGTAAATTTTTTACCCCTGCTTTGTGAATTTATTGATTGTCTTATTTCAGTAATATGTAATGTAAGAGGTTTTTTCTGACTGTGTTTTTGTTGCTCAGAATGTGCGTCCTCAGGAGAGCCGAGGTGTCCTGGGAGCATCCGTCAGTATCCCCTCCATCAGCAAGGCCAGGCCTGAACCGGGACGATCTATGAGTGCCAGCAGCGGCCTGGGCACACGTGAGTACTGAAATATCTGTTCATAGACAGAGATATAGGGGTGAGAATGAGTACTGCTGAAGAAAAAAAATGTAAGGAAATAATTACATTAGTAGAAAAATGGACATTTTTTAAGAGGGGAAGAAAACAGTTAAATTGGACAGAGTGCCTGTTTTATAGGACATATCCCTAAAACTCAATTTGGGGGTACATTTATAATATAATTTGAAAGTAAATTATAAGTGACATGTACATGTGGTCAGACAGGTCATTTTGTTGTTAAGGGGCATCTGAATGTAGAACAGCTAATGAAGAACTGACAAAACTAAGTTCTGTTTCATTTCCTTTTGAACTTATTTTAAACTTTTTTTTTTTTTAAATGTTCGCTCTTGAAATTTCAAACTTTTGAATTTTCAGACTGTATTTAGAATTTTCAAATTGTCTTTTGAACTTCCAAACTTTTTTTTTTTTTTTTTTAATGTTCTAACTTTAAAACATTCTTTTTGAATTTTCAAACATTCTTTTGAACTTTCGAATGCTCTTTTTGAACTTTCAGATGTTCTTTTGAACTTTCAAATTTTGCATTGATTGACATTGGGCCAGACATAGTGTTGTTCGAACTTTTCAGGTTCTCAAATTTAAGTCAGTGTCTGTTCCATATCCCAGGCTCCTCTTCTCAAAATGGCAGTGCACTGAGACGGGACCTTTACGTTGGCAGCTACGGTTCCACCAAACGGCAGATGACGTCACCTTCTGATGGCTCGCTGTCATCCGGAGGAGGCTTGGACTGCGGGGGTGACGCTCCCCTGTCCCAATTTGACAGAGAAGTCAGTGCCAGCAACGATTGTCAGTGCCCGCTTTTCCAGATGCCTTTGTTTCTGAAAGGGATTTAAAAAAACAGAAAACATTTTTAAAAATACCTTAATGTATTTGAAAAGCTAGACTTGTTTATTGCTAAAAAATATGGTTCTCTATGGATAAAATAAATACTGCTTAGATCTGTAGTCACGTGGAAATGTTTCGATTTTACAAATGACAAGTCCGGTGGGATTTCAAAAGGTGTATTTTAGTGTTCTTTTTGTGAATGTTGATTTAACATGTTCATTCGACCTCCAGACTGATCAAAGCAGGTAAAAGTTTCACTCCTGGAGCTCTCTGTGATGCTGATCACTGCTAAAACTTCACAGAGAGCACTAGAAGTGTGTTATACAATTCCAGTACACAGGCATCCTTTCTGTTTCACCTGCCAAAATTTGTTTGGAGGGTCTCTATCCTCTCTTTCTCACGCTATATGCATGTGTTGAGTGTGTGAAGTGACACCATATCCACAGATTGCGGTGTTGACCTGCTAACACTCCTCCTACACACACACACACACACACACACGCACACACACACGCAGTCTGCATCTCAGCCCCACGTTTGACTGTGAGCACATTGACTCCATAATGACGTGTGGGTGCTGTGTGTGACTCTTTAGTGTCCAGGAGTGTCACCCACAGAGAAGACTCCTGATCTGAAAAGGGCTTTAAGGACACTGCTTAGTAAGCTAAAGGTAACATACATGATCCTGCTCCCCCAGATCTGAACCCTGTAGCTCCGTCATAGACCTCAGATGAAGGAAATGGGTTAGTTGAGTTGTCTCCTTGTTAAAAGCGTGTTTGATCTGTGTAGGTGGTGGAATTGTACAGCGTTTGCTAGCTTTAGTAATAGCATTAATGTGTCACGTAGCACCTTTTATCCATCCACTTTATATTATGTAGAGGAGGATTGATGTTGTGGTGGTTCAAGCTAGTAATAGACCATTTAATGGGCTGCTGTTTGGGTATTTAGAGATGATCACGTCAACCAATAAATGTGCCAACAGCTAAGGAAATGGATGAATATTTTCAGATACGGTTTTAGTAAATTTTAAGTATGCAGTATGCATACTTTATGCAGTAAAGTGTCTTATTTTTAGTAATTTTGATAGGTAAGTTGTATGTCTGTGAGTTTAACATGTTAACTTAGTTAATTAGTTATGAAAAATAATGCGATTAAAATATTTTAATGCAGTTAACACACTGACCCCGCCCCCAGACCGGTACGTCATCTTACATTTCATACAGTTGACTGTTGACAATATGATTCAGGACAACAACTCCTTAAATGCAGTTATGCCCTAAAATTCAAGATTTTGGGGCAAAAAATGCCCCTGTATGAGTTTTTGTCTCATTTTTATATCATATGATAAGCATATCACACCAGCAACGAGTGCAATATCACAGGAGTGCTGTTTTTGTCACGAAGAACACGTGCAAGTGTGATTTTTTACAACACTTCAGTAAATAAGAAGTTAATATTGTGCTATATTTTAGACACAATATTGTGTTTTTGTTCAATTTTGCCAACGAAAATATTACCTATAAAGCCACAGCAGAACTGCTGTGCATCTCCGAGCAACACAGCGATGTTTAGTTTCTGAATGAATCCGCGTTTTGAACGAATCGTGTGAACCAATGATTCAAAAGCCCATTCACTAAACAGAGCCGTTTACGTAATTCCTGAATGAATCAGCTGTTTTAACGAATCGACTCATAAAGACATTTACCGCCACCTGCTGGTAGTTTTAGTTTCTTCTTTAGGGTATAATTTCATTTATTAAAAAAAAATATATATAAATTCTGTCATAATTTACTCACCCTCATGTTGTTTCAAACTTGAATGACTTACTTTCTTTTGCACAACATAAAAGAAGGTATTTTGAATACTGTTGGTAACTAAGCTGTTTTGGTCACCAGTGACTTTCATTGCATGAACAAAAAATACTGAGATGTTTCTCAAATTATTTTCTTTTATGTTCCATACTTTATGTTAGGCCACTGTAGCCTAAACATTTAAAACAATAATAGAATTTTAATTTAAATTATCTTTTGGGGGTATTTTCACAGCCATATTTAGTTTGCGCAGCACCCTGTAATTAATTAGATTCAAAATTTTAATCGACTGACAGCCCTAGTAATTTGGTCTCTAGTTCTAACTTTTGAATATTTATACCACAGTTACAACATTTATCTTTGAATATTACAGATGGACCAAAATTGTCACAGCTACAGCTAACTAGGAAATTAGTGATGTTGAGTATTTGATTTTTTTTTCTTTGTGTATTAATATTTTTAGTGGTTTTGCTTTTTTTAGTAGAAGAATTTAGAGACACAGGTTCATAGAGGTTTTAACTGGATATAGCAGACCAGTGAGACTTAACGTGGTACCACCACCTCAGTGAAGTTTCTTAAAATTCCTCATCTTTAAAGCACTGTCACTACAGCCTTCAAAGCAATACTTGTAATGAATTCAGCACCTTCAATAATACATTTCAAGGCAAGTTACCGTTGGACATCAAATCTTTTGAAGTGAGCAATGTCCCCGATATTATGCAGAAACCACTTTTTCTTTTATTATTATTTTATTATAAGTTTTTTTTATTATTATTTCTTAATGTTTTTGAAAGAAGTATCTTATGCTGTATGTGTTTCATCAAAAATACAGTAAAAACAGTAATTTTCTGAAATTTTTATACAATTTAAAATAACTTTTCCATTTTAATATATTGTAAATTGTCATTTATTTCTATGTTGCAAAAGCTGAATTTTCAGCATCATTACTCCAGTCTTCAGTGTCTCATGATCATTCTAATCATTATGATGTGCTGATTTGCTGCTCAAGAAGCATTTCTTATTACTAATGTTGAAACCTGTTGTGCTGCTTTAATATTTTTGTGGAAACTGACGCATTTCAGGACTTTAGGATTTTCAAGATTCTGAAAAATATGAATAGAAAGAAAACAACAGCATTGTTTTTTTGTAACATTGTAAAATTTTACTCTCACTTTCAATCAATTTAATGCACCCTATTTACTAAATAAAACTATTGATTTCTTTCTTTCAAAAAATCTTGCTAACTTAAAACTTTTGAACTGTATTTATTCTAATTACTCATATGTGTGTCTGGTCACATGACCCCATACAAGCTTCCATCTTGTCATTGACAATTCACTCACTTTGAAAATGTCGTTTTGAACATCTCTATTTAACATGCTTATAAGCACATCATGGATTAGTTTTGGCCTGAGAAGACTGATGTTTGACCAAAATAGCCAAGAAAACTTAAAATCTACAGAATTAAAACAAAGCTTCGTCACTAACTTTTCCCTCTTCTCCTTTCTTTAGGACTCAGACTCTCCACGTCACTCCACGGCCTCCAACAGCTCCAACCTGAGCAGCCCACCGAGCCCTTCATCACCACACAAGAGCAAGACTCGGTCTCTGGAGCGTGGTGAGCACCTGGGCTGGGAGACATGAGCTCTGCCCCTGCCCACTTCCTTCTGACTTCCTGTGGGGCCCCGAGAAAGTCACGCATATACCCGAGACCGAGAGCCGACTCCTTATACATCATATTCCTAAACACGCCGCTGGGCCCAGGTGTGTGTGTGTGTTTGCGTGTATTGGTGTGCATATGCATTACACGTGTGATTGTTGTACACACGCACATTACTGTGCACCTTACATCCCTTTTGAGTGGACCCATCACCACTGTTCCTGTTCCTGTGTTGGATGGGGGAACAGACCACTGAGTGTAGCTTATCACCTACCACCACCGGTGTGGACGGGGTCGAAAATGACAAACACAGAGCTTTAACGCGAATTTATCAGTGTTTGTTGACAAGTGTGCCTCATCTAACACAAGAAAAAATATGCATTCAAAAGTCTTAATGGGGGGGATGTTACTTTAAACGCATAACACTAAACATCATGAAAACATTCATCGAGGATCATGGAAAACTGTTCCTGGCATTCCAATCCATGTGATAAAACATGAACACTTCAATTGAGTTCAGCCCCAATAGATAGAGTGGCACTACTGTATAACTCAGCCTCTACCCTCCAGTGCCATGCTGACCTTCACAGTCAGAGGTCAGAGTTCAAGAATTGATTCTGAGTTCAATAATGTAAATAGAATTTAAGTAGAGTATAATATATAATGAAATCAACACTATTCTGTTGTTAAATAAGTGACTTGGCTTTGAGAGAGTCTTCTTTCCTTTTTATTTTCCGTGTCAAGGTTCTAGTCAATTATGCAGAAATGTCAATTTAAGCATTATTTTGTCAAGATATATGCTAGTTTTTCATAATTCCACTAAAATTGTCAAGACTTGCAAGGGAACACTACATAAAAAAATTGGGCCTCATTCATAAAACACAAGAATAGTTTTTGTGTAAATTGTTCGTAAAGCCATTCTTATGTACAATTTTCCATCGAATATGACGTAAACAAGCTTGCAGTGAAATTGTTCATAAAAACATTGATGTGTAAATTGTTGCATTAAACATTCACATTCATAAAATCGGTTTGTATATTCTTGAACTGAAAGCAAGGTACATAAGGCCACAGCGAATTGTTCATAAAACAATTCTTGTAAATTGTCGCATTGAATGCCAGATTTACAAGCTCGCAATAAAAGTTTCTAAAACCTTTCTTGCGTAAATTGCCGCATTAAATGCAAGATTCACAAGCTTGCAATAAAATTTTATAAAACAATTCTTGCATAAATTGTCGCATTAAATGCAAGATTCACAACTCGCAATAAAATTTTATAAAACCGTTCTTGCATAAATTGTCGCATTAAATATAAGATTCACAACTCGCAATAAAATTTTATAAAACCATTCTTGCATAAATTGTTGCATTCAATACAAGCTTCACAAGGTTGCCATTACATTTCGCCACAAGGTCTCCACAGTGAAATTTATCTCAAATCAATCATACATAAATTGTCGTTTGAACAAGACTATCATAAAATTGTTTGAAATAATTCTTGAGTGAATTGTTTGTGAATTGCATGGAATGTGAGATAGAGAAAGCTACAGTGAAAATGTTTGTAAAAAACATTCTTGTGTACACTTGCATTAAATACGACATTCACGAGGGCGGCAGTCTTAAATTTAGTGCATCGTTGAATGGAATTTTAAATCAAGCAATATTTAACATTTAACAAAACTGACGCAAGAATGTTTTCTAAGAACGATTTACATGAATGCAGCCTCCTCGTGTTTCATGAACGTTGTTGCATATTGTGAGCAAGATCTATCATTCAGAGAAATCAAGATGCATACATTGCTAAATCCATATTAAACACTCAAAATGCGTACAGTCATGTGATCATAAATAAGCTGTTGTGCTGAATGTAACATTCACTGCAGCCTTGTTCATGTTACTCTTGCCTACATCTGTGCTTCACGCTTCTGTTACCAAAGCAATAATGCTGTTTCCAAAGAGGTTGTTTTCTTTAAATATTAATGTTAATTATTATTCTTTTAGTATTTTAATTTGTGTTTTATAGTTTTGTTTTCCAACTCACAAGAACCAAACTTTGCCTAAGGTGTATACATGTGAATATAACGCGTAGTGTAACCTGGACCACTAGATTCAGAGCTTTTAATGTTTGTGCGACATGGAGAAACCCTAAACTCATCAGGTGAAGCATTTAAAGGGCTTCAACGCTTCAAACTCACTTGTGCATATAGCTGTTGCCTCTTCCTCTAACACTCATAATGACTCAACAGGGACCCCGAGGACCAGCAGGAGATTAGGTCATTTGATATTAATATAAATTAATCGAGGACGTACAGTAAAGCTGCTGTAGTGGTGTTTTAAACATGCAGGGTCAGACTATCAAACATCCCTGAACCTCAGAATACCTCAGATTAGAGAGCAAAGCCATTACGACTCCAACAGAACCTCATCAGCGCAACAATTGTAGCTGTCCCTCTGTCCGGTTTCATACACTAATTGGCATTTAGGAATTATTCACATGCACTACTGCTCGCTTTTGCGAAGCATATTTATATCAGATTTGATTTCTTTAAAACACATTATGCAGATTCAGACTCTTGTATATCTAGATGCTGTTCTGAATTCCTAAATATTCCAGATTGTTTTTAGGAATAGCTCACTCAAAAATCAAAATGTACATTTACTCACCCTTATGTTGTTGCAAACCTTTATAGCTTACTTTGTCCTATAAAGTTAGGCTAAAAGTAGTCAGATTATATTCGCTAAAATGCGTAATGTAATGGATAATTTTTCATCATGTAATTTGGATTCAGTAATGGACTACACTTTGTAAGTAATCTACCCAGCCCGTTTTTTTTTTTTTTTTAAACAAAAGCAAATGTTACTTGAAATTAAAAGCATTAAATATTGCTGAAAATGCTGCATAAAAATATAATATAAAATATGATAACAAGAGTAAGTCATGGGTTTGGAATGACAGAATTTTTTATTTTTGAGTGAACTATTCTTTTTAAAGTATGCTGAAAAAATTAATGACCTTTCAGTATTGAAGCACACCCAAGTACAGAAGTAATGAAAGTTTGTGCATATGTAGCTGTGGTTTTATTCGTTCTAGTATTGCCAGCATTTTGTATGTTCCATTATATGCAAGCACTATTGAAACCTTCACTGTGGAGCAAACCCGGCACATTGTTTTTAAATCGAGCTCAGATATCACTCGGGACCTTAGTTAAGCATTTGTTCTATTCCATGATCATGGTTAATTCCCAACAAAAAAATAATATTCATAATACAGGTTTTTTTCTAATAAGGCTGTAACGGGTTAGAAACAATTTGCCAGGGTTATGGTATTAACATGAACAGGAAACCTGTTTGAAATGTTCTCAGGTATGTCAGAACCAACGATTAAATGTTTGCATGGAGGAGAATCGAGATAGTAGAAATGACAGATGTCCAGATCTTTGGGTCGTTTGATCTTTAGAACTGTTACTTAGCAATGAATAGATTCATATTAGAGCGGGAGGTGCCTTAGTTTTCTTAGATCTCAGTGTGAACTGGTCAGTGTAGGTAGAATGGACTAGAATGAGAGATGATGACTGGAGATTTGTTAAAAGACACATTCACACTTGCATTTCACATGAGGATTTCATTTGCCTTGTTAGTGAATTGCTAAATATCATATAATTTCTTCTTGATTTTGATTTTTGTAAGACTATGTACAGATTTGCATGTCATAGATGTAATCACTTGTTTAAGGACTGTATGGCTGGATTGTTTTGTTGTATTTTTATTGTACTTTATTGACCTGTGTGGCGTGAATGGTTGGGACGTGAACATGAATTACCCCATACTGCAATGTAGACCTTTTCTTATTTCTTTTTTTGCACAAGTGTATTTAAAGTGGAGTACTGTTATTTGTATTGGTTTGGACACCACTTTTCACATGGAAAGCTCATTATCGGACTATTTCAATAAAATTGGGAACTATAACATTTCTTTTTTTATTTTATTTTTTTTTTACAAAAGCTTTATTTGAAATCTTGCATGACGCTATGACTGGATTTAATGTCTACACATTCAACAGATAGCCACGGTTAAAGTGCTATATTGTTCCTCATTAGTAAAGTGGACAGAAGAGTCAAGCATGAAAATCAAGTGTACTCTGGGAAACCGAAGGCAAAGGTACAGCAGAAGCAGTAACAGCGATCAGAAAAAACAGCTTTTACAAAGCTCAGGTCCAAAGTCACATGTTTAGGCACTGAGTACCACTGTAATCTCATCCAACACGTAAACAAACACTCGACTTCACTTTTAAAGCGTCGTGAAACAGCAGGATTCATGAAAATTCAACACGTTTCTATGTTCCATTAACATGGTGCATGAGCTTGTAGAAACGGCCTGCTGAAATATTCATGAAGCAACATTAGAAAAAAAGCACCATTTACAAAGCTTAAGACTCCTGTACACATGGGCGGAAAAGCATCTGCGTGTAAGATGATGTTCTGAAAGACAACTTAATCTTAACTCTGTAATGTGACATGAGTGGGGAGGGCAGAGCGATCTGATGTGATGAGGTAGGCAGCCGTCAAGCGGCCGAACAAAAAGCACATCAGGTGTTGGTGAGGATTCTGGTACGTCATTCCTCCATGCCTTCTCAACCAAACTACCACCAGAAACTAAATACAGCTTGCTAGAGGCACAAAACCGCTGATCCTCCCTCTCTTTGAACCATCCTTCGGCTTTCAAGGGTTTGAAACCTGATCTCTAATGGGACAGTCATCAGTCTTGAAGCGTCGGTGATCCATTAACTCTTTAAACCGGGTTGTGTGATGGATGTAATGGGAAAAATCCCCCATCAGACAGCTGCGGCCCATCCTGACGCTGCTTTATCACACAAGCAGTAAACTTCATCCGGCAGAACTTCACAGTATCTAAGAAAACATATCTTGTTACTCAGGTGCGCCACTAATGGGACAAATCCCGAGGACGGCTCTGTCAACACACATGCCTCGAGTTTCTGATTCCCCTGCTGCTGCCAAAAACACATGTCTGTCCGTTAGCGGCTACATGACAGGGACTCTCCCAGGTCAGTCTCTGGGTTACGCACTCGTCCCATCCTCCTCTGCCAGGCGGTTCACACTGGATCCGTGCGTGATGCTGGCGGCCGGTGCGTCGCTCAGGTCTCGGGCGCTGCCGTGTCTGGACTGGCTGTCGAGGCGGTGAAGGCTGCTGTGATGGGACAGCTGCTCGTTGAGTCGCGGCACGCTCCCGTACGCCGGGCGTTCCTCCATGCCTCTGTGGCTGGAGGGGGTGAACCTGCGTTCAGAGGGAAAACCGATGGGTTATTTGAGTTAAGGCTTCTTTAAACATGCAGCTCTATGTGTCTAAACAAGCACAGCTATATGACAATCTCTGAGGAAGCTCAACTGACATGCTTGCATTAGAACAGAAGTTATAAAGTTGGGGTCGGGCTGAAAGGGAGTGAGAAAATTATAATCTAATATCTATATACATAATTATTTAATATATATTTATTTTAATATAAATGTAATATTGCAGAATTCTGAAATTAAAAAATACTTAAAAGAGAAGAGGAAATATGTTAAACATAAATCTATAGTTACATAATTTAATTTCCATAATTTAATATACAATTGTGTGTTTGTGTACACACACACACACACACACGTATACACATATATACATTTCTTATTATAAAATTAAGAAAAATTAAATATTTACAAAGTATTTTTATATACAGCAGCACGTTTTTGTTTTACTTAATGAGTGGAAATATAATTTTTTTCATAATTTAATAATATAATAAAATTAAATATACACATACATTAAGACATATATTAAATTATATATAATTATATAATTATTTTATATATAAAACATCATATTTTAAAGATTTTAAATAATATTTTAATATCTTCATATATGTAATCAATATGTAACAAAAACTACAGTATGTAGCAAAACTGAGCTACTTGATTGCTTTTATTCTTATACACACACATACACATATATATATACATATATATATACATACATATATATACATGTATACATACATATATGATATGAGAACCCGCGTCGATCGCGTCAAAAAGACCACGGTGCGCGCTTTACCATCTACGCCACTGAAACTAACGATTAAGCGCCGTCTTTTATAGTGCTGAGTATCCCTATAACACATTTGTGGGTTGAGCTACTGTAAATAGCCTCTATCAACAAGGCGGGCTATTTGCACGTAGTGTAAATAGACACTCCGGGAAAAAATTCCATAGACGCTTATAATGCGTATATCTGGCAACTCGACTGAGGCTGAGCCCGCGTCCTCAATCACAA
>NW_015552573.1:201704-203327 GCF_001515605.1 Sinocyclocheilus anshuiensis
TTACCGCTGATTACAGAACCGGCTTTACTGATAAGATGCGCGTTAAATATCGCATGCGATTAATCGTGCAGCCCTAACATATATATACATATACATATACACATATACATACATATACATATACATATATATATACATATATATATATACATAAATATTAGAACTGGGCGATAATAACTCTAATAATAAATAAGATTTTGTGATGATACAAGCAATCAATTAGCTCAGTATTTGCAATATACTGTAGTTTTTCTTACATATTGCCCTCTGTGAGTATACTTCATGTTTGTGGATAAAACTGGACATACTTATATATTTTACATAAAGAGCTTGGAAATAATATAGTTAGTTGCATTTTGCAACAATATTACAATCAAGCATATTTGCTATAGTGTAGATGTCTTTACGTGAGTATACGTTATGCATAGGCATGCTGCTGAACTGACCTGCCGTCTCTGGAGTGATGCAGGCTGCCATGATAGCTGCTCATCTTGCTGTTGACGCTGCTGGCTTTGCTCCGCACGTCGTCCAGCATGGCCAGGTGTGTGGAGGAGGCGTGGGTGGACGTGCCCTGAGTGGACGTCCCGCGGGACTTCCGGATGATGGGAGTGTTCGGGTCTCGCAGCAGAGACTGAGCAAAGTCTGGCTCCTGCAGAACCTGCCGGCTCTCGTTCACCGCACCGCTGCTGGACAACAGAGAAACACATGTATATGACTAATATATAATATAGTAATTTATTTTCATTTAACATTTGCTATGATAAATTCTAAACGATTTTTATTCTTATTGTAAAATAATGGAACATTAGGTCATAAAAATTGTCTCAAAAGTCATGGAAATTTATTGGTAAAAATGTGTACTAACCCTGTTTATGTGTGTGCGCGTTTTTGTGATTTATGAGGACACAAATTTGTATAATGACATGGGTATGACATAAGTATTACAACGAGAAGGTGATTTATGAGGACATTTTAAGTGTCCCCATATTTCAAAAGGCTTATAAATCATTCAGAATGAGTTTTTTTGAAAATCTAAAAATGCAGAAAGTTTCCCGTAAGGGGTAGGTTTAGGTGTAGGGCAATAGAAAATACGCCTATGGAGAGTCCCCACAATTCACAAAAACAAACCTGAGTGTGTGTGTGTGTGTGTGTGTGTGTGAGAGTTAGATTAAGATAGAATGAGTAATATATATAGTGTGTGTGTGTGTGTGTTATAATTAGATTAAAATAAAATGAGTAATATATATAGAATTTTAGAATTCAGAGTTCTTAAATGAGCTAAATATTTCATTTATTTTAATATAATTACATTATATGTATGTATATATATATATATATATATATATAATGTGTGTGTATTATAATATAATTAGATTCAAATAATAAATCTAAAAACGAAAAATAAATATATAATATTTTGTTTAATATAAATGTTAACATTTGCATTTAGTCATTTAGCAGACGCTTTTATCCAGAGCAACTTACAAATGAGGACAATAAAAGCAATCAAAACTAACAAAAGAGCAATAAAATGCAACTGCTATGACAAGTCTTGGTTAGCTCAACGCAGTACGTAGCAAGGTGTTTTTAAATTCATATATATATATATATATATATATAATT